>NW_006792323.1:1681170-1728064 GCF_000442215.2 Lipotes vexillifer | reverse complement strand
AAAAAAAAAAAAAAAAAAAAAAAGAGTGGACAAAGAGAGCTGAGTCCAAAAAATAAAGCAGAATTTGAATCCAATGAGCTGTGAGAACGTAAATAAAATATAAGGTAAGACCATCCCCGCGGGCACTCACCCAGCATTAGCAACTCCAGGTCCATCCAGGCAGTGGAAAACGCTCAGCCACCCCCATCCCACCTCCCCTCTGTGACAGAGGCAAGCATTCAACTCTCTGTAGGTACGAATTTATACCTGCAAACACTCCCTTTGGCCCCAAGAACACATGGCGACGGTGGATCAGAGACATACCGTCCCTGCTCTCATGGAGCACAATTCTGTCACTGTCTCCAGGTGGTGGTAGGCTAGACACCCCCAAAGCAAGTCCCAGATTCTTCTGCAGAATGATTTGATTTTTTGCACTATCAAAATTTGTGTTTCCAAAGCCAAGAAGGCAGAGGAATGCAGCAGGTTGGAAAGCAGAGACTGTCAACACACTTCATGCCTTGGTTTTTAATTTCAAAAGTTTAAATCAGTTGAAGTGGCTTTCCAAGTGCAACAAGAGAGGAGAAGAAAAGTCACAAAGAGTGAGGTGGGCACAGGGCAGGGTCTCCTGACCAGTGGGGACTGGTGTTCTGCTTCCTGAACGGCAAAGCCTCAGCCATACTGAAACCGAGCAGGACCCTTTGGGGAAGTCTTTCTGTGTCCCCCGTTTCTTGTTTGTAGGGAACAGACTTCAGCCTCCATGACCTTCCCTGAATTCCAAAAGGCAGGTTCGAACAGTTGCTAATTAGGGAAGGCAGGGGATGCAGAGACAAGGGAGAAGCCAAGACACAATAGTGCAGCCTCGGGGCAGGGCCCTGGTTTCCCCTCAAGGGGTACACGTCACAGTACCTTTGAGCTCTTCTGAAGAACTAAAACCCCCACCAAATAGAAGATGTCAGCATTCTTCATTCCAGATTAAAGGAACCACAGAAACTCATCAGATTACCTGAGACCAGATGAAAGGAGTACAGGCCCTGCACACACCCAAATCCTTATCAGCAACCCCATCCTTGAACCATTGCTATAAAACTCACCAAATCTCCCCCAGTTGGGACACACAGTTTTTGAAGGCAGGAGCCCACTGTGTCCCCTTTTGCCTGGCAAAGCAGTAAAGCTATTCTTTTCCACTTCACCCAAAACTCTGTCTCCGAGATTAGATTTGGCACCAGTGCACAGAGGCCAAGTTTTCAGGATCAGCATGTCTCGGTGGTGTTCCTAGGAAGGCCATATCCGATGCTCTGACGTTCACATTGTCAATCATTCCTGCAACACCAGTGAAGTGGAGGCAGAGCCCCTGGACCTTAGGGGACCATGAACAAAGGGACAAAGCACAGGGGAGGATGAAGCCACCACAGTGGCTCAGCAGCACCTATGACTTTGGAGCCTTAGCATGACCCTGGGTGGGGAGGCCACAAGGAGGACAGAGGCTGAACCCCCTGCCAGCCTGGAAGGTGGGTGCTCACCATCTAAACAGTGTTGACTGAAAGGAAGGAGAGAAATCCCTGCTTGAATTTGTGGACTGAGTCATGTTGTTACACCTGTAATCTTTTGACAACAAACATTTCCAAAGCCTCATAAAGGTTGATGACAAAAGGGGTACCAGACACCTTTAATATCTTCTTTTTTCCTACCCAATATATGTGGCAAAAGATGGGGTGGAGAGAGAAAGAGAAGGGGTGGAGAGAGAAAGAGAAAGAGAGGAAAAAACATGGAAAAGCAAACACTACAGAGCACAGCACTACCACCTCGTAGCTGTTGCCTGTAGACTTGTGATTTGAAGAACAAAAGACAACAAACTCTTGATAGTTGCCTAAAATTGCATTATCAACAAACACACCACGATCGTAAGCATGGTCCCCTCTCTGTGTGCTTCTGTTAATGTGTTAATTCTACTGAGGACAGTCAGGAATAATAACATTCTCTCTCCTCTATGACAAGAGGGTTGAATCTCGATGAAATAAAAGAGTCTTGGCATTTAGGGTTCCTGAACTAAATGAACATAGAACAGAACAAGGAATAGAGCAGGACAATTTTAAAAACAAAGAAAACTGACTCTTGTGACCTTGCTTAAAGACTTTACCAAGGCTGAAGTGCCTTTCCCTTGACCCCTGACAACTTCCAGTTCAGACAGAGCAACTGAAAGTGTGGAGAGAGGCAGTTGGATTTACTCCAGACATAAGACGTATAATAAGATCAAGACATAGTTTTGAAGTCTTTTTTTAATCTTAAAAAACACCTTTACTGGGATATGATTTATATACCATACAATTCACCTATTTATAGTGTACAATTCAATGTGTTTTAAGTTGCGCGACCAACACTACAATCAATTTTAGAACGTTTGCATTTACCCTTTCCCACCCCCAAAAAACTTAAGCCCATTAATAGTTGCTCTCTTTCTGCTTCCCACCCCCAGCCCTGCACAACTGCTAATTTACTTTCTGTCTCTATAGATTTGCCTATTGTGGACATTTTGTATAAATGGATCACATAATCTGTGGCCTTTTGTGACTGGCTTCTTTCAAACATTTCACAACGTGTTTGAGGTTCATCCATGTTGTAACATGTCCCAATACTTCGTTTCTTTTCATTGCCAAATGATGTTCCATTATATGGATAGACCACATTTGTTTATCCATTCATCAGTTGATGGATATTCACATTGCTTCCACTTTTTAGTTATTATAAATGATGCTGCTGTGAACATTTGTGGACATGCTTCATTGTTCTTGCGTACATGCCTAGTAGTAGAACTTCTGGGAGACTGTATGTTCAGCCTTTTGAGGAAAACGGTCAAAAGACCGTTTTCCAAAGTGGCTGCACCATTTCACATTCCCACCAGCAATGTATGAGAGCTAGTTTCTCCAGATCCCTGCCAACACATGTTTCAGCTGTGGTTTTGACTATAGCCATCCTAGTGACTGTAAAGTGGTACTCATTGTGGTTTTGACTTATATTTCCCTAATGATGTATATCTTCCTTGGAAAAAATATCTGTTCAAATCCTTTGCACATCTCTTACATGCATACAGACATGTAAGCTCTCAAGCTTTCTTGGGGAACACTACAACTTTTATGAGCTAAGTGATGTCTGAGCTCACGCCAAGATTCTTTGATTTTAGTTCAGTGGTTCTGGGTAGGTTTGATTATGGATAAGTTAGAGAAGTGGGAAGGATCCAGAAAAAGGGTGACAGCAGTCCTTTATTTGAAGGGGAACAACAGTATCTTTACTGTTGAGCGTGAGTTGGGGAAATACTTCAGTGCCTTGTAAAGCTATCTCTGTGTAGTTCCTTCACCTAGGAAATTCTATTAAAACGCTGGAGCAGTGACACACCTAGCAGGCCCACATGAAAACACAAAGCAGGTAAAATGACCATTGATAGTAATCTAAGCAAAGCATCATCTCCTGTTTGCTCAGGACTTGTCCTCATTCCCACAAAGGTTGGGCTTTACGCATGTGTGGCACAGCCCCTGCCTGGCCTCAGAGAGTCTTGTCTCCACCACATCTGTATCTAATATGCCCAGCAGCTCCTAAGTCCCTGAGGCAAACATGAAAGCACTTGACCTATCGCTCAGGATCCCAATACCTGTGGCCTGTCCCCAGCTGTTTATTTGCCTTGTACCACATTTTCACCCAGCTCTCTGCTGAGGAAGTCTGGGTCTCGGGCTCACCTGGAACCCATATTGAATTCTGACAGAAGCCACACTTGGTTTAGACCAGGCTGCTGACTGATTAACGCATGGACCTCAGGGCAGGTCCCTGGATGTGGGTATGAAAGTAAGCACTGCCCAACACGGCTGCTCCTGTACCATGCCCATCCCAACCCTGGAACTGATTCAGATGACAGGGTCCTGGGCCTCAAGCCTGATGCCATATCAGATGAAACTAGGGATTTTGAGAGAAGGATGAGTTTGTGGGAGGGATGTTTATACTTGTAGCCAGATGGCAGACTATAGTAGCAAATAGTATTGTCTAAAAAAGCTGCATCAAGAACAACTTTTGGACAGCAGGAAATAAAAATTTTAAGGAAAACCTTTAAAAAGTTAAAAATTAAAAAGCTGCATCAACATTTTGGATTCCAAATGTTCTTTCATTACCTTGCCATCGAGAATTAAAATTTATTCCCCTCCCCTTGAAACTCAGAAAGCCTTTGTAATTGCCTCAATGAACAGAATGCTGTGGAAATGCCACTGCACTGTCAACCTCGAAGGGTAGATTTACAAAGACAGTACAGCTTCCACCTGGTTATCTTGGGCTGCTCACCCTTGAACCCAAACACTGGGTGGAGTGACTGTCCAGACTACGAGAAAAGGGAGTGTACAGATGTCCCAGCCAACAGTTCCAGAGGGTAAGGTCTCGGCCAATGGCCAGTAGCAACCACCAAGCATGTGAGGGATGGAACCTGCAGATGATTCTAGCCCCCAGCTGTCAACCACTCCCAGTTCTTGAGTCTTCTCTCTGGAGTCCCAGACATTATGGAGCAGAGGCAAATCAGTCCTGCTGTTTCCTGTCTGAATTCTTGACCTACAGAATCTATGAGCATAATAAATGGTTGCTCTGAGCCACTAAGTTTGGGGTAATTTGTTACACGTTTATAGATAACCACAACATCCATAAAGAATGTGGGTACCCGCGGTGTAATCCTCCTTATAATTTCAACAACGTTTTGCAAATGAGACTGAAAATGAACACCAAGAGCAACCTTGAGGGTGAAAGCTGTGCTGAATGATCACCCAGGTGGCATGAGCATATTTCCAAGGATGGTTGCACACTTGATTCTAAGCAGAACAAGCTCTTTCTTCCCCTTTCCAAAGATGGGAAGGGCAACTCCAGGACCCCCTGCCACTGCCCGGCTGGAGTAGCAATTTTCCACAGATACACGTGTGGACTGGAAGCTATGCTCTCTGAAACTCACCCCAAACTTCTCCTCATACCCACAATCCTACGTATCAAGAGACGTCTGCCAGCACTGCCAATGCGCCAAATCCTAAGTGGCACCACCGTCCCACTGAAGACCTTCACTTGCTTGCCTTGCATCCATTCTCCCCCTTGATATTGTTGCTCCACATTCTCTTTAGGAAATGACCTCGAGGTAGATTGAATGATTGACCATGACTGTCTGCCCCTCCCTACATCCATGCCCTTTGTTATGTGACTTTGCTGTTCCTCCTGCTACCCTGCTACCGGCAAGAAATGTTTCCCTGCCTCGTGGGTCGATGGCTGGGCTGTGTGGTTTGCTGTGGCCAATGCGTGTGAGTGAAGCTGGCAGAGAGTGCGGGTCTGAGCTTGGGTTCTAAGAAGCAGCAGTTTCCACCTACCTTGCCTCCCTACCATCACTACAAGTTTACCACAAGTGGTGAACCTCACAAGAGAAGACTGTGTAGTTCATCTACCCTGCCCATGGTATAGGCCAAGAAAAACGTTTGTTTTCTCTACCTAGATTCTCAGAAAACCTCTGCTTTCTTTCTGACACCTGGTTATGCTGCCTTTGCTTTAATTCAATCAAGCACTCCATCCTTTCCATAAATTCCTTTTTTGCTCAAGGCAACCTGTATCAGTATCTATTGTTGGCAACTGTAGTACAGTTACTTGTACAGTGAAAGACACATGATGGGGGATGTTTGGAATAAATCTGTCTATTGAAAGAAATCGACATCTAATCCTCCCTAAGCAAAATAGTCTGATTCAGAAGGAGGCAGCTCCAGGGGAAAAAAAAGAGAAAAGGCACTAGATTTGAAAAATTCAGCCTTTATAAAGTGCCCTGGGAGATGGGGATGGGGTTGTAGAATGTAAAAGGAACAGACTTTGACCTTAACCAAAAGATCCGTTTGTGCTTATTGCTTATGCATAAGCCTCTACGTTCACAGAATGGGATTTGTACCATGGCTGGTCAATTAAGAGAAAGAAATACTCCATAAATCAGTCACAGGCTTTAGCTCTCTGCTGGCCAACCAAAGTAACTGAATCCTTAATAAGTACACACAGCATACAGCATACACACACGCACACGCACGCACACCAAGACTTCCTAGCAAATGCAGCCAGAGACCAAATTAATCAGAAATATTTGAGTTATTTTACGCAGTGTGGCCCAGGCTCAACACTGTGATTATTTCTGGGGCTGTTATATGTTATTTTTCTTTTGAATTTTATTCTTTTTATATAGCAGGTTCTTATTAGTTATCTATTTTATACATATTAGTGTATATATATCAATCCCAATCTCCCAATTCACCCCACCACTACCACCCGGCCCCCACTCGCTTTCCCCCCTTGGTGTCCATACATTTGTTCTTTACATCCGTGTTTCTATTTCTGCTTTGCAAACCAGTTCATCAGTACCATTTTTCTAGATTCCACATATATGCTTTAATATATGAAATTTGTTTCTCTCTTTCTGATTTGCTTCCCTCTGTATGACAGTCTCTAGGGTCCATCCACGTCTCTACAAATGACCCAATGTTGTTGCTTTTTATGGCTGAGTAATATTCCAGTGTATATATGTACAACATCTTCTTTATCCATTCACCTGTCAATGGGCATTTAGGTTGCTTCCATGACTTGGCTATTGTAAATAGTGAAGCAATGAACATTGGGGTGCATGTGTCTTTTTGAATTATGGTTTTCTCAGGTTATATGTCCACTAGTGGGATTTCTAGGTCATATGGTAATTCTATTTTAAGTTTTTTAAGGAACCTCCATACTGTTCTCCATAGTGGCTATATCAATTTACATTCCCACCAACAGTGCAAGAGGGTTCCCTTTTCTCCACACCCTATCCAGAATTTGTAGTTTGTAGATTTTCTGATGATGCCCATTCTAACCAGAGTGAGGTGATACCTCATTGTAGTTTTGATTTGCATTTCTCTAATAATTAATGATGTTGAGCAGCTTTTCATGTGCTTCTTGGACATGCTGTATGTCTTCTTTGCAGAAATGTCTATTTAGGTCTTCTGCCCATTTTTGGATTGGGTTGTTTTCTTAATATTGAGCTGCATGAGCTGTTTATATATTTTGGAGATTAATCCTTTGTCCGTTGATTCATTTGCAAATATTGTCTCCCATTCTGAGGGTTGTCTTTTTGTTTGGTTTATGGTTTCCTTTGCTGTGCAAAAGCTTTGAAGTTTCATTAGGTCCCATTTGTTTATTTTTGTTTTTATTTCCATTTCTCTGGGAGGTGGGTCAAAAAAGATCTTGCTGAGATTTATGTCATAGAGTGTTCTGCCTATGTTTTCCTTTAACTGTTTTATAGTGTCCAGTCTTACATTTAGGTCTTTAATCCATTTGGAGTTTATTTTTGTGTATACTGTCAGGGACTCTTCTAATTTCATTCATTTACATGTAGCTGTCCAGTTTTCCTAGCACCACTTATTGAAGAGGCTGTCTCTTCTCCATTGTATATTCTTGCCTCCTTTATCAAAAATAAGGTGACCATATGTGTGTGGGTTTATCTCTGGGCTTTCTATCCTTTTCCATTGATTTATATTCCTGTTTTTGTGCCAGTACCATACTGTCTTGATTACTGTAGCTCTGTAGTATAGTCTGAAGTCAGGGAGTCTGATTTCTTCAGATCCGTTTTTTTTCCCTCAAGATTGCTTTGGCTATTCAGGGTCTTTTGTGTCTCCATACAAATTTTAAGATTTTCTGTTCTAGTTCTGTAAAAAAATGCCATTGGTAATTTAATAGGGATTGCATTGAACTGGTAGATTGTTTTGTGTAGTACAGTCATTTTCACAATATTGATTCTTCCAATCCAAAAGAACATGGTATATCTTTCCATCTGTTTATGTCATCTTTGATTTCTTTCATCAGTGTCTTATAGTTTTCTGAGTACAGGTCTTTTACCTCCTTAGGTAGGTTTCTTCTTAGGTGTTTTATTCTTTTTGTTGCAATGGTAAATGGGATTGTTTCCTTAATTTCTCTGATTGTTCATTGTTAGTGTATAGGAATGCAAGAGATTTCTGTGCATTCATTTTGTATCCTGCTACTTTACCAAATTCATTGATTAGCTCTACTAGTTTTCTGGTAGCATCTTTAGGACTCTCTATGTATAGTATCATGTCATCTGCAAACAGTGACAGCTTTACTTCTTCTTTTCCAATTTGTATCCCTTTTATGTCTTTTTCCTCTGTGAATGCCATGGCTAGGACTTCCAAAACTATGTCGAATAATAGTGGTGAGAGTGGACATCCTTGTCTCATTCCTGATCTTAGAGGAAATGATTTCAGTTTTTCACTTTTGAAAATGATGTTTGCTGTGGGTTTGTTGTATATGGCCTTTACTTTGTTGAGGTAGATTCCCTCTATGCCCACTCTCTGGAGAGTTTTTATCATAAATGGGTGTTGAAATTTTTCAAAAGCTTTTTCTGCATCAACTAAGATGACCATATGGTTTTCATTCTTCAATTTGTTAATATGGTGTATCACATTTATTGATTTGCATATATTGAAGAATCCTTGCCTCCCTAGGATAAATTCCACTTGATCATGGTGTATGATCCTTTTAATGTGTTGTTGGATTCTGTTTGCAAGTATTTTCTTGAGGATTTCTGCATCTATATTCATGAGTGATATTGGTCTGTAATTTTCTTTTTTTGTAGTATCTTTGTCTGGCTTTGATATCAGGGTGATGGTGGCCTCATAGAATGAGTTTGGAGTGTTCCTTCCTCTGCAATTCTTTGGAAGAGTTTGAGAAGGATGGGTGTTAGCTCTTCCCTATATGTTTGATAGAATTCAACTGTGAAGCCATCTGGTCCTGGACTTTTGTTTGTTGGGAGATTTTAAATCACACTTTCAATATCATTATTGTCATTGGTCTGTTCATGTTTTCTAGTTCATCCTGGTTCAGTCTTGGAAGGTTATACCTTTCTAAGTATTTGTCCATTTCTTCATGGTTGCCCATTTTATTGGCATATAGCTGCCTGTAGTAATCTCTCATGATCCTTTGTATTTCTGCAGTGTCAGTTGTTACTTCTCCTTTTTCATTTCTAATCCAATTGATTTGAGTATTCTCCCTTTTTCATTGATGAGTCTGGCTACAGGTTTATCAACTTTGTTTATCTACTAAAAGAACCAGCTTTTAGTTTTATTGATCTTTGTTATTGTTTTCTTTGTTTCTATTTCACTTATTTCTGCTCTGATCTTTATGATTTCTTTCCTTCTACTAACTTTGGGTTCTGTTTGTTCTTCTTTCCCTGGTTCCTTTAGGTATAAGTTTAGATTGTTTATTTGAGATTTTTCTTGTTTCTTCAGGTAGGCTTGTATTGCTATAAAATTCCCTCTTAGAACTGCTTTTGCTGCATCCCATAGGTTTTGGATCATTGTGTTTTCATTATCATTTTTCTCTACATATTTTTTAATTTCCTCTTTGACTTCTTCAGTGATCTCTTAGTTATTTAGTAACGTACTGTTTAGCCTCCATGTGTTTGTGTTTTTTTTCCCTGTAATTGATTTCTAATCTCATAGCATTGTGGTTGGAAAAGATGCTTGACATGATTTCAATTTTCTTAAATTTACAGAAGCTTGATTTGTGACCCAAGATGTGATCTATCTTGGAGAATGTTCTGTGTGCACTTGAGAAGAAAGTGTAATCTGTTGTTTTTGGATGGAATGTCTGAAAATTAAATCAATCTATCTGGTCTATTGTGTCATATAAAGCTTGTGTTTCCTTATTAATTTTCTGTCTGAATGATCTGTCCATCGGCGTAAGTGAGGTGTTAAAGTCCTCAACTCTTATTGTGTTACTGTCCATTTCCTCTTTTATAGCTGTTAGCATTTGCCTTATGTATTGAGGTGCTCCTATGTTGGGTGCATATATAATTGTTATATCTTCTTCTTGGATTGATCCTTTGATCATTTTGTAGCGTGCCTCCTTGTCTCTTCTAACAGTCTTTATTTTAAAGCCTATTTTATCTGATATGAGTATTGCTACTCCAGCTTTCTTTCTATTTCCATTTGCATGAAATATCTTTTTCCATCCCCTCACTTTCAGTCTGTATGTCTCCCTAGGTCTGAAGTGGGTCTCTTGCAGACAGCATATATATGGGTCTTGTTTTTGTATCCATTCAACGAGCCTGTGTCTTTTGGTTGGACCATTTAATCCATTCACATTTAAGATAATTATCTATATGTATGTTCCTAGTACCATTTTCTTAATTGTTTTCGGTTTGTTCTTTTTTTTTTTTCTTTTTTTGTGGTATGTGGGCCTCTCACTGTTGTGGCCTCTCCCATTGCGGAGCACAGGCTCCGGATGCGCAGGCTCAGCGCCCATGGCTCATGGGCCCAGCCACTCCATGGCATGTGGGATCTTCCCGGTCCAGGGCACGAACCCGCGTCCCCTGCATCGGCAGGCGGATTCTCAACCACTGCGCCACCAGGGAAGCCCTCGGTTTGTTTTTGTAGGTCCTTTTCTTCTCTTGTGTTTCCCACTTAGAAAGAAGTTCCTTTAGCATTTGTCGTAAAGCTGGTTTGGTGGTGCTGAATTCTCTTACCTTTTGCTTGTCTGTAAAGCTTTTGATTTCTCTTTTGAATCTGAATGAGATCCTGTCAGGTAATCTTGGTTGTAGGTTCTTCCCTTTCATCACTTTAAATATATTGTGCCACTCCCTTCTGGCTTGTAGAGTTTCTGTGGAGAAATCAGCTGTTAACCTTATGAGAGTTCCCTTGTATGTTATTTGTTGTTTTTCCCTTGTTGCTTTTAATATTTTTTGTCTTCTTTTTAAAACATCATTATTGGAGTATAACTGCTTTACAATGGTGTGTCAGTTTCTGCTTTATAACAAAGTGAATCAGATATACATATACATATGTCCTCATATCTCTTCCCTCTTGCATCTCCCTCCCTCCCACCCTCCCAATCCCACCCCTCTAGGGGGTCACAAAGCACCGAGCTAATCTCCCTGTGCTATGCAGCTGCTTACCACTAGCTATCTATTTTACGTTTGGTAGTGTATATATGTCCATGCCACTCTCTCACTTTGTGACAGCTTACCCTTCCCCCTCCCCGTATCCTCAAGTCCATTCTCTAGTAGGTCTGCATCTTTATTCCTGTCTTGCCCCTAGGTTCTTCTGACCATTTTCCTTTTTCTTCTTTTTCTTTTTTTTAGATTCCTTATACATGTGTTAGTACACAGTATTTGTTTTTCTCTTTCTGACTTACTTCACTCTGTATGACAGTCTCTAGGTCCATCCACCTCACTACAAATAACTCAGTTTCGTTCCTTTATATGGCTGAGGAATATTCCATTGCATACATGTGCCACATCTTCTTTATCCATTCATCTGTTGATGGACACTTAGGTTGCTTCCATGTCCTGGCTACTGTAAATAGAGCTGCAATGAACATCTTGATACATGTCTCTTTTTGAATTATGGTCTTCTCAGGGTATATGCCCAGTAGTGGGATTGCTGGGTTGTATGGTAGTTGTAGTTTTTAGTTTTTTAAGGAACCTCCATACTCTTCTCTATAGTGGCTGTAACAATTTACATTCCCACCAACATTGCAAGAGGGTTCCCTTTTCTCCACACCCTCTCAAGCATTTACTTGTAAATAGAGCTGCAATGAACATTTTGGTACATGACTCTTTCTGAATTCTGGTTTCCTCAGGGTATATACCTAGTAGTGGGATTGCTGGGTCATATGGTAGTTCTATTTGTAGTTTTTTAAGGAACCTCCATACTGTTCTCCATAGTGGCTGAACCAATTCACATTCCCACCAGCAGTGCAAGAGTGTTCCCTTTTCTCCACACCCTCTCCAGCATTTATTGTTTCTAGATTTTTTGATGATGGCCATTCTGACTGGTGTGAGATGATATCTCATTGTAGTTTTGATTTGCATTTCTCTAATGATTAATGATGTTGAGCATTCTTTCATGTGTTTGTTGGCAATCTGTATATCTTCTTTGGAGAAATGTCTACTTAGGTCTTCTGCCCATTTTTGGATTGGGTTGTTTGCTTTTTTTGATATTGAGCTGCATGAGTTGCTTGTATATTTTGGAGATTGTTTGTCAGTTGCTTCATTTGCAAATATTTTCTCCTATTCTGAGGGTTGTCTTTTGGTCTTGTTTATGGTTTCCTTTGCTGTGCAAAAGCTTTGAAGTTTCATTAGGTCCCATTTGTTTATTTTTGTTTTTATTTCCATTTCTCTAGAAGGTGGGTCAAAAAGGGTCTTACTGTGATGTATGTCATAGAGTGTTCTGCCTATGTTTTCCTCTAAGATTTTTATAGTGTCTGGCCTTACATTTAGGTCTTTAATCCATTTTGAGTTTATTTTTGGGTATGGTGTTAGGGAGTGTTCTAATTTCATTCTTTTATATGTAGCTGTCCAGTTTTCCCAGCACCACTTATTGAAGAGGCTGTCTTTCTCCACTGTATATTCTTGCCTCCTTTATCAAAGATAAGGTGACCATGTGTGCGTGGGTTTATCTCTGGGCTTTCTATCCTGTTCCATTGATCTATCTTTCTGTTTTTGTGCCAGTAACATACTGTCTTGATTACTGTAGCTTGTAGTGTACTCTGAAGTCAGGGAGTCTGATTCCTCCAGCTCCATTTTTCTTTCTCAAGATTGCTTTGGCTATTCAGGGTCTTTTGTGTTTCCATACAAATTGTGAAATTTCTTGTTCTAGTTCTGTGAAAAATGCCTTTAATTTTTGTTAATATGATTACTATGTGTCTCTACGTGTTTCTCCTTGGGTTTAACCTGCCTGTGACTCTCTGAGCTTCATGGACTTGGGTGGCTATTTCTTTTCCCATGTAAGGGAAGTTTTTGACTATAATCTCTTCAAATGTTTTCTCAGGTCATTTATCTGTCTCTTCTCCTTCTGGGACCCCTATAATGCAAATGTTGGTGTGTTTAATGTTGTCCCAGAGGTCTCTTAGAAATGTCATTTCTTTTCATTCTGTTTTCTTTATTCCGTTCCACATCAGTGAATTCCACCATTCTGTCTTATAGGCCACTCATCTGTTCTTCTGCCTCAGTGATTCTGCTATTGATTCCTTCTAGTGTATTTTTCATTTCAGTTATTGTATTGTTTATCTGTTTGTTCTTTACTTCTTCTAGGTCTTTGTTAAACATTTCTTTCATCTTCTCGATCTTTGCCTCCATTCTTTTTCCGAGGTCCTGGATCATCTTCGATATCATTATTCTGAATTCTTTTTCAGGAAATTTGCCTATCTCCACTTCATTTAATTGTTTTTCTGGGGTTTTATCTTGTTCCTTCATCTGGTACATAGTCCTCTGCCTTTCATTTTGTCTATCTTTCTGTGAATGTGGTTTTTGTTCCACAGGCTACAGGATTGTAGTTCTTCTTGCTTCTGCTGTCTGCCCTCTGGTGGATGAGGCTATCTAAGCGGCTTGTGCAAGCTTCCTGATGGGAGGGACTGGTGGTGGGTAGAGCTGGGTGTTGCTCTGTGGGGCTGAGCTCCCTAAAACTTTAATCTGCTTGTCTGCTGACTGGTGGGGCTGAGTTCCCTCCCTGTTGGTTGGTGGTCTGAGGTGACCCAGCATTGGAGGCTACAGGCTCTTAGGTGGGGCTCATTGCAGACTCTGGTAGGGCTCACACCAAGTAGCACTTCCCAGAACTTCTGCTGCCAGTGTCCTTGTCCCCGAAGTGAGCCGCAGCCACCCCCCGCCTCTGCAGGAGACCCTCCAACACTAACAGGTAGGTCAGTTCAGTCTCCTGTGGGATCACTGCTGCTTCCCCTGGGTCCCGATGCACACACTACTTTGTGTGTGCCCTCCAAGAGCGGAGTCTCTGTTTCCCCTAGTCCTGTCAAAGTCCTGCAACCAAATCCCACTAGCCTTCAAAGTCTGATTCTCTGGGAATTCCTCTTCCCATTGCCGGACCCACAGGTTGGGAAGCCTGACCTAGGGTTCAGAACCTTCACTCCAGTGTGTGGACTTCTGTGGTATAATTGTTCTCTGATTTGTGAGTCACCCACCCAGCGGTTATGGGATTTGATTTTATTGTGATTGCATCCCTCCTACCGTCTCATTGTGGCTTCTCCTTTGTCTTTGGATGTGGGGTATCTTTTCTGGTGAGTTCCAGTGTCTTCCTGTGGATGACTGTTCAGCAGTTAGTTGTCATTCCATTGCTCTGCAAGAGGGAGTGAGTGCACGTTCTTCTACTTTGCCATCTTGAACCAATCCCTCTGTTATGTTTTTATACAAGTTTCAACAAGACTTGCTATGTCTCCCAAGTATAATTAATCACATGTCATTCTTTTCAGGTTTCTCTCAGCTGCTACCCTTGGCTTTGGGGTAACTGTGTGGAATTTCACGGCCCAAGCCAACATGGTGGCCTATGTGGCATTTCCATTTCTCAAGCCTGGCAGGCGATGGAAAATGGGATTCAGTGAGTACACTTGGTCATTCACCTTGCAGGAACAGCATCCGTCATCTGTTGCTTTTTCTTCCTTTGCCACTGAGATCTTTCCTCTTATTTATAAGACATGAGATTTTATTGAATCTTAATGTTAATACAATGCACTACAATTTGACCTTATGTCCTCATTTTTCATTTCATGAAAAATAGAGCAAAATAAGCAGAAAATGGATCTTTAGTAGGTTCACCTCAAAATACCTCCAGTTCTGGGTTTCAGGATCCTGAAATGCATTAAATATCCAAAGCTAACAGGGGGAAAAAAATCCCAAACGTAAGCCCATAATAAGAGACATATTTTAAGACTGTTTTATAAGACTTTGTCCTTAATCCCTTCCCTTGTGCACTGTTGGTGGGAATGTAAGTTAGTGCAACCACTGTGGAGAACAGTATGGAGGTTCCTCAAAAAACTAAAAATTGAACTACCATATGATCCAGCAATCCCACTCCTGGGTACATATCTGAAGAAATCTCAGGTGGATGGAGAAATAGGAAGTGAACTGAGATAATACAGTGTCATGAAAAATACAAAAGAAAAATGTTCAAGAAAGGGGAAATGATCTTCCATATGAAATGGCCTGTATATAATACTGTCCCCTTCTCAAAGACTCATTCAATTAAAATACCTTTCTCCCAAAAGTGATCATTTCTGCACAACTTTCTACAGTGTCAAGTAAAAAGAATTCCATCTGTTCTTAGATTTTTTTTTTTTCCCCTTCTGCTTCAGGGCAAGGTCCCACACCTACAACAGAGTTAGTATGCAAAATGATGTTTTCAACCACCAACTTGCCCCTGACTGAGCAGATGCAGGTGAGACAGCATCTTCTACGTGATCTCAAAATCCTATCCCATCTGCTGCTTTCTTTGGCGGCATTTGGAACTGTCCAGAGGATCCAGGTCTCATGGGTATCACTTACCTCCCCAAAGCAGCTGGGAAGTGAGTAGTGAGAGTGCAAAGATGCCACGACAAGCAGAAAAACTTCCCTGGGTGAAGAGATGAAGGGAAGTCAGGACATATGACAGTTTCTTGAACCTCCCTCTGAAACCTGTAAATCTGAAACTGAATCCACTTTATGGTTCCAACATCATCACTGAAGCCAAGATTGCTCCTAAATTACCCAACTTGTATTGCAGATGGCAATGTGCAGGGTTAGTGATTTTGCTTTAAAAATAAATAAGTAATTGTTCTCCTTCCTTGAAAAGACGAAATAGTGAATAGGCAGGGTACACTACTTTTTAATTTGGGGAACATCTGTCAGCCAGAACCTTGTCAGGTAAATTGCAATGTCAGGCTGAGAAATGCTCTAACTCTCCATGGCAGAAGAGGTGTGTGACAGTGAAGCTTGATCTAGCTGGCCTGAGAGCCCGGCCCTCTAGCGGCCCTGAGGCCCTGAATCACAGAACAGCAGGAGCTTTGAGATGCCCTTGATTTCAGAGCTCCCTACAACTTTTGAGGTGTTCCATCACCCCTTCCACACTGGGTGACCTTGCTGGCTGAGCGAGTTCCCCACATCATCCCCTAGAGACAGGGATTAAGAATGCTGTTATGAAAGAGAAAGACAAATACTATATGATAACATTTACATGTGGAATTTAAAATATGACACAAATGAACCTATCTATGAAACAGAAACAGAATCACAGACATAGAGAACAGACTGGTGGTTGTCAAGGGGGAGGGGATTGGGGGAGGGCTGGAGTGGGAGGTTGGGGTTAGCAGAGGTAAGCATTTTTTTTTTTTTTGCGGTACACAGGCCTCTCACCGTTGTGGCCTCTCCTGTTGCGGAGCACAGGCTCCGGACACGCACGCTCAGCGGCCATGCTTCATGGGCCCAGCCACTCCCGCGGCATGTGGGATCTTCCCGGACCAGGGCACAAACCCCTGTCCCCTGCATCGGCAGGCGGACTCTCAACCACTGCGCCACCAGGGAAGCCCAGATGTAAGCTTTTATATAGAGAATGGATGAACAACCAGGTCCTACTGTATAGCACAGAGAACAATATTCAATATCTGGAAAAGAATATGAAAAAGAATGTATATATATGTGTAACTGAATCACCTTGCTGTACAGCAGTAATTAACACAACACTGTAAATCAACTATACTTCAATTAAAAAAAAAAAGACACACACAGAAAAGAACACTGTTATTTTACGTTTTCCACCAGTGGCAGTAAAGTTCCAAAGTAAATATGGAGGACGGCAGCCAATATCACATACCTGAGACAGTCTACTCCTAGAAAAGGGAGGGTCTTGTGATTTACAGTGAGTGCTTTTGCTCAAGGGCAAAAAATGTCTCAGACTAGAAAAGCTCCAACTTGATGCCCCAAGTTGAAAAGAAAGTCAGATGGGCACGGTCCACTGTGCAATGTGGTACTTCTAAAGTAGATGGAGAAGCAATTGCTTCCACTCCAATGTGACAGCCATGGAAATAGCACCCTGGCCTCCTGGTCCCTCAAACACATCAGCAATTGAATTATGCCAGCCATGCTCCCTACCCCTGTGCCAGCAGGGTCTTACCTTACCTTCCTGACATGGTGCAAATCCTATCTTCCTTACAAGGCTTTCTTATGTTTCTGGCCTACAGGCATGACTTTCCTCTGAATCTCTACAATATTTTTAAAATGCAGGATTCATCTTAGTTCTGCATCCTACATGCACTGTCTTAGATGCTGCAGGTGAACGTCTGTTCTCTGCACCCAGATCATAAACCCCTGAGGACATCAGCTCTCTTGGGATGACTTCATATCACCTACAGCTTTAGCTCCAGGCCACACCACCAAGTCCTTCTAATCGCCACCACCCAAGGCTGGAGGTTATGCAGAGACATTTGGCAAGACACAAGCAATAAAAAACAAAAAGCTCAAAGAATTTTCTTTCACTATTTAAAAGAAATGAGCATTTACCTCCATTAACACTTTGCCAATTAAATTCATGCTGCTAATATCCATGAAGAAAGAAACTCCACTTGAGGAAAAGATAGTTTCTGAGTCTTTCACAAAGTCCAAGAAAGACTCTCTTAACACAGAACCACTTCATTTTTCTTCATTATGAAAATGACCATAATTTCCACCAGATGATGTTTATCAGATCAGATCACCTGTCATTCTAAGTAGGCTGGAAATGTGCCTCTTTCTTTCTTTCTTCCCTTCCTTCCTTCCTCTCTTTCTTTCAAGAGTGAAAATTTTCATATTTAGGATGAGCTGGCTGGACTCAGATTAGATGACCCCAATTTTGTTGGCAACATCCAAAGCATCATAGTCAGGAACCAGTGGACCATATGCCTTCTCTCCATCAGGTCTGATCAGGGCATTGACCTTGGCCAGGTCAATGTCACAGAGATTTTTCACAGCCTGTTTAATCTGGTGCTTGTTGGTGTTGACATCCACAACGAACTCAAGTGTGTTGCTGTCTTCTCTCTTCTTCATGGCTGACTGGGTGGTGAGGGGGAACTTAATGATGGCATAGTGGTCAAGCTTGTTTCTCCTAGGGGCACTCTTTCGAGGATATTTGGCCTGCCTCCTGCAATGTTTTGGGCTGCCGGAAGGTAGGTGACATCTGGATTTTTTTTTTTTGTGGCTGTGGACGCCTTTCAACACTGCTTTCTTGGCCTTCAAAGCCTTTGCTTTGGCTGCAGTTTTGGGAGGGGCGGGGTTTCCTTCTTCGCCTTCAGCGCCATCTTCGTGAAAAGGGTGTGTCTCTTTCCTTTTCATAACAGTGCCAGGTGCTGCTCTAGATTCTGAGATTACTGTGGTGAATAGGACAGAAACTCTGCCCTCATGGAGCTGACATTCCAATAGGAGAAATAAGACAATACCTGTATGAATAAGTAATGATAATCAGGTTGCGATCTGTGCTACGGAGAAAGATTAATGAGGGAAAGGAACTAGAGAAAAATGGGAGAATAAAGAGACAGAGTGATCAGATGACATTTGAATGGAAACTTGAAAACAGTGAGGGAGCCAGTAGTGCTCAAATAAAGAACACCCAGACAGAGGGAACAGCAAGTGCAAAGGCCCTGGGGCATAGCTCATTTGGTGTGTATAAGGAATAATCCGGAGCGGCAGAATGAGCAAGGAGTACGGGAGATCCTTCACCAGGAACCAAATCAGTGGTGCCTTGATCTTGGACTTCAGCTCCCAGAACTGTGAGAATAAATGTCTGTTGTTTAAGCCACACAGTCTATGACATTTGTTATAAAGGCGTAACATAGGTGTTAAGGAAAGACCAAAGGTGCATGAAGGATGGTGTGACCATAGAGAAGTGGAGAAAAACCTCCCAAAGAAGATGACCTTTAGCAGGTGCTTTTAGTCACTTCTACCTCTTAAACAAATTTCTATCATTTAATGGAAGTTCTGGCTGAGATTACTTAGTGCAAGTTCACTGCTCTTCAAAACCACGATATTCTTATGTATACATTTTTATTTTATACAGTCTTTGCACGAACGCCCAGAATTCACACCACATCTGGCTTCATTAAGATATTTTTGCATCTCTTTTTATTCAATAAATGTAATAGCATTTTTTGAACTTCAATTAATTCAGTGATCATTGAATCTACCTCTTTTATAAAGTAACTGTTATGAGTATGTTCCTTGGGAGGAAAACTCTCCAAGAATAGACATTCTTATGAAATATATTTTGTCCTGTGCTCATTTTGTTCATTCTTCTGCCTAAAGTCCGTTAGCCATGTAAGTCCTAAGAAGGAAAAAGGGGTCAAAGTCCTTCTATTAAAATATTTTCTATGCTAGAAACCCAACAGCCTTTTTAGCAAGTAAGAGAAATGAAACAAAGAGAAATAAATGTCTTCTCCAAAGTAAAGAAGCAGGAGGTGAGTTTCTCAAGTGGGCTAAATTAAGGCTTCTGGAACTGAAGTTTACATCGCAGTTTTACAGATTTTGTTGATGGAAATGTGTTTGTTGTTTAGCTTCATTTTGCTACCTTGTTCCACAGTAAGGAAAGTCACACAGCTTGCAATACTGAGAAACTTATTAGAATCCTGTGGTGTTTGCCAGCTTCCATTTTCACAGAGTAGAGCCAATGTGAGGGGAAGGATGGAGCTGCAAACAGGAAATGTGAAACCCCCGCAAGAATTCACGGCTGGAGATGGCAGCGCCAGGCTGCCAGGAAGCACCTTCCCACCTTGGCATCCTCCTCCTCCTCAAAAAAGGTAATTTCAGGGTTGGTCTTGCCTGGAAAATTGCATCTAGAGTTGAGGTTTTAGCGGAGGATTGGAACTGCACAATAGAGTTAAGAAACTGCTGTAGAAATGCCAACAGATTTTTAGATTCATTTTAATGATTTCAGCTTACTTCAAAGGGCCTTTGAATCATCAGATGGTTTCAAAATGCCAAGTAGGACCGCTGGGCAATGGGGCTGAAGTGAGAAAAAGCCACGCTAAGTCAATAAATGTGTGTGTCTTTATTCAGTTGTGAGGCATCTTTGCCAATATTCCTAACAGGCACACTAGGAAAACCTAGTACAAAACTCACAGAGGTGCAAAAATCACACCAAAAATCAATTAGAGACATAAGCTTTGGGAAATATAAATTGGAGCAGATGAAAAAAATTAGATTAAAATTCCCAGAAGTACTAGAGAAAACTACAGATCCACACCAAAGAGAGAAGCCAGTGGATAACCAATAAATTAAACAGATAATTAAAGGAAAAAAGTCCTAAAATAACATTTCATTTTCTATTGAAGAAAAAAAAAGAAGCTCTTTAGCATGCGGATCTGTCCACATGGCTTAAAACTACAACACTGGCTGGAGAAAATGTCACAAGTGAACATCCTGAGTTTCCTAATGACACTCATCTGTTCCACTGGGTTACAGAGTCTCCAAGGAGAGAGCTATATGCTTATGAATGACAAATCTATACTGTTTAGTAGAGGAAAACTGCCTTTTCTCCCATTTCCTTTGATCGGCTATTTTAACCTAAGAATGTAAGATTGATATAGTTTTCCAAGTGTCAACCTGATTCAAAAGAAAACTCTGACTCAAGCAATATCTGTCTTAAATAATTCTTGCTAATATAGGCCCTAAGGTCTCACTGGTAAGTGTGCTCATTAACAAAACTCTGACAAAACTTCTAAGTTCTTCTATATTATTTTAAAGAAGTAACAGGAACAGTTGAGAAATACTCTCTTTGCTAGAAAATTAGATCATTATATAAATGCCTAAAGTTCTCTTTGACCTTTGACCCAAACCAGGCTCTTGCCAACTCCTGCTAGTTTGCCTGGGTTTTTGATCCCTTATCTCCAGCACATACATATTAGACACAGATATTTTGTGGTGTTTGTGTTTCACAAGTGGAATCATATTATATATACTTTTCTGAATGTTGTTTCTGTTTACTGATCATGTGATATGTAACTTCCCATGCTCATACAAACAGACCTGCCTCAATCTTTTTGCTCAATGCATAGTATTTCTTGTGAATTTTACTATGTATTTTGCCATCTTCCATTGGCAGACACAAGTTTTTTATAGTTATCTGCTCTTATAAAAACTCTTCAATGAGCACCTCTTCACATGCCTCCTTGGGCACCCCTCAGCGTGTTTCTTCCAGAGTACAAACAGACAAGAGAAATGTCTTATGCTTTTTTTAAATTAATTTCTATTGGAGTATGGTTGCTTTACAATGTTGTGTTAGCCTCCACTGCACAACAAAATGAATCAGCCATACACATATAGATATCCCCTCCCTTTTGGACTTCCCTATAGGTTACCACAGTGCATTAGGTAGAGTTCCCTGTGCTATACAGCATGTTCCCATCAGTTGTCTATTTTATACATAGTATCAACAACGTATATGTGTTAATCCCAGTCTCCCAATTCCTCCTACCCTACCCCTTTCCCCCTTGTTATCCATACGTTTTGTTCTCTATGTCTGTGCTTTTTAATCACTGTGCTAAAATAGCAAAGAGTGAAGAACGCATGTAGGCACCTGTTGGAATAAAAGAAATAAAATTACAACTTTTCCAAAGAGCACCAGAAAGCTATAGCAGATTGATTTGGTGCAGATTCTTAAAAGTCAGAGATTCCTGAGTTCAAAGCTCAGTCCGAGTTTCACGATGAAAACAATCTGCATCCATCTATGGAAATGGCAAAATACATCATAAAATACCTAAAGAATGCTATGTAACTGATTTAAAAAAATGAGGTGGATCTAGATATACTAACAAGGAAGAGTGTAACTTTGTGTAACTTTTAAAAGTTTACTTAACTTTTCCAAGCCTTAGTTTCAATGTGGAAATAATATTTTTTAAATGTATCTACAGCATAGAGTTGCTGTACAGATTAAATGATAGAACAGTTACAAAGTACTTAGTGCACCACCTGACACAGCATAAGTGCTCAATAAATATTAGCTTGCATTATAAATCTTAATGTGTCCCAAGATGGTGGAGATATTTGAACAACTCAAGGCCACTTATTAACGTCAGTCATTTATGAAGCTTCTATTATATGAACAAGGTTTCATGCTACCCGATTAGAAGAAAACACAGGTGAATGAAACAATTTTTGTCCTTGAGAGTCTTGGGAATATATTGGGGAATATAAATCATGTCCACACTAACCTTAATTTAAAAAGGAATGTAGTAAAAAGTAGCATAAGAGAATGTCATAAGAGACTCTGCTACTATTTTATCTGCCCAGCACTACGCCGTCCTTTAAAAAGTAGCATCCCCCTTCCTTGGAAGAACTGTTCCTCCTCCAATCCCAACATTGATGTGAGGAGAGTCAATTATAGATATCAACTGGCCACAATTGATAGGTCAGGAAATATACATGTGACTTAGTCATGTGACCCAAGCCAGGCCAATGAGAGAATTTTTCATGCTAAGAACGAAGGGAAAGTGGTGGATCTTCTCTAATGGCAAAGGCATGAGATGGGAGGCTTGGATGCTGTTTGCAGGAGCACAGTGACAAGAGCAGAAGCAAAAACAAAGAAAGACATGATGGGATTTGAGTCCTGGTTTTGGAGGTCCAGCCTCAACCCTGCCTTTTGGTGATGGCATGGGATTATCATTAGTTCTATGACAGCAGGGATTCTATATGTTTTTATGTACTAATGTATCCCTAGCATCTAGAACAGTGCCTGGCACAAAGTACGCATTCACTACATATTTCCTGAATGGATGAATAAGATCCTATAATAGATGCCTCTTTTATCTAAGCAACTTAAAATGTTATTCTTTCCTTGCAACCAAATCCAGAATTATTCCTGGTAAAGTGGAATTTTTTACAATCCTACCTCAGAAGGAAAGAGAAAGGGAGGCAGGGAGTAAGGAAATATACCTCAGAATGCTATCCTGGGCCACCAGGATTGTGGCTCCAGATACAGCTCCAGACCAGATCCTGTCAGAGTCCTGTCCACCACAAACCCAGAGATATTTCGAGTTTGGGTTATTAAAAGCTCTCATGTAGGATTCAGTCTAGTTTAATAAACCACAGGTCTGTCTACTTGGTTTCCAAGACCACAGATTTTAGAAACTGGAAATCAAAAGACAGTCTGTCCATAAACAAAATGAAATAATGTCATTTGCATTAACATGGATGGACCTAGAGATTGTCATACTGAGTGAAGTAAGTCAGACAGAAAAAGACAGATATCATATAATATAGCTTATATGTGGAATTTAAAAAAAAAGGTACAAGTGGACTTATTTACAAAACAGAAATAGAGTGACAGATGTAGAAAATAAATTTATGGTTACCAAGGGGGTAAGGTGTCGGGGAGGAATAAATTGGGAGATTGGGATTAATATATATGCACTATTATATATAAAATAGAACTAATAAGATTTATGGTTACCAAGGGGGTAAGGTGTCGGGGAGGAATAAATTGGGAGATTGGGATTAATATATATGCACTATTATATATAAAATAGATAACTAATAAGGACCTACTGTATAGCACAGGGAACTCTACTCAATACTCTGTAATGACCCATATGGGAAAAGAATCTAAAAAAGAGTGGATATATGTAAAAACAAAAACAAAAACAAAAACAAAAACACCACTCTGTCATTTGCCTACTTCCATCCCTCCTATTTGTATATGTCTTCTTATTTATCCTTCAGTGGATCAACACATAAATAACTGTCCAGGCAGTTAGAGACTGGCGGAAATCTAAGAGGCTGGCACTGAGCTCACTGTCAATAGGAAATTCACACGAATGAGCTCGGATTGGCAGTGGTTTGATGTAATGTCCAGGGATTGAATAACTTGCAAATCCCCCAGCAGATATGAAACACACAGCTTACTGAGAATTCCATCATTATTGAAAAACTGCACAATATAAGTCAATGTGCATGACAGGTTGAGACATCAGTATACTAAAAGTAAAAGATTGCCTCTCTGGACAGTTTATCCAACTGGCCTGAGAAGGTTCCTTGAATGGCATTATATATGTTTTATTCTTTAACACTACTGACTACCTAACATAGGCTGAGAACTATAATAGGAGTTGTTGGGCAGAGAAGAAAAATCAAGTACAGATCTCAGCCTGCAAACTAATCCTCTAGCAGATGGCTAAGACATATTCACCAATTGTCACATACTTTTGACCAAATGTAAAATTCAGAGGCAAGCCAAATGTGAAAATGAGAGACGAATGAAAACATTTGGATATTGAAATCTATTAAGGAATGACACAAATGGGAAATCCTTGAATGTGTGCTGTAAAAGCGGACCTGGCATTGATGACTTTATTTCTCCAAGTGTGTATGCTTTGACCCAGTTTCTATTATTTGCTAAGTAATTCAACATGATGGCCATCTGATTCAGATGGCTATGGCACAGCATCTATGGTAGCTATTACTGGGAGGATTCCTCCAAAAGACAACAAGTAGAATCACTTCATCCACGAGAACAGTAAAGCAGAGCGATGCCACTGGCTGATAAGAGATCCCTGAATACTGAAGTGGATCAGGTCTTAGAGACCATCTTCTAGACCAGGGTTCCACAGAGTGAGGTCTTGGCAGCAGCGGCAGCAGGATCACCTGGGAACTTGTCAGAAGTGTACGTTCTTGGTCCTATCCCAGACCCACCGAATTAGAAACTTTGAGGTGGGGGTCCATCAATCTATGTTTTAACAAGCCCTCCAGGTAATTTTGGTGCACACTCAAGTTTGAGAACCACTGATCTAGATAGTTTCTTACTTTGGAGATGACCACAGTGATCCCCAGAGGTAAAACAAGTGGGCCAAAAAGAATGACAAGAACCAGGTGGAAATCTCACACAGCACAAAATAAGGTTGCTACTGGAATACCAGAGAACCACCACCTCAAGCCTCAGCATTTTTATTAGTCAGGCTTTTCACAGGAATTACTTGACCCTGTCAAATTGGATAACTTTGTGTGTGTGTGTGTGTGTGTGTGTGTGTGTTTATACATATATGGGTTGAAGTGTAAGGAAATCTCAAGAGGTAGTGTAATAACTTAGAGCTGGTAAGATCAGAAAAGCAGGTACCACTCATAGGCCTAAAGGGGAAAAGGGACAAAGGGAAGAAGCCATGTAGACAAGGAGGCCTTCAAAAGTGTAGTGACAATATTGTAAATCAACTACACTTCAATAAAAAAATAAATAAATAAAGCTGAAAACAAAAACAAAAAATAACAACAACAAAAACATTGTACTGGAGATTTTAGCCAGTGCAATCAGGCAAGGAAAATAAATAAAAGGTATCCAGATTGGAAAGGAAAAATAAAAGAAAGAAAGAAAATAAGTGCAATGATTTTACTCATGGGACACAGCCAGCCTGAGGCCGTCTCACAGGGAGGAATCCAAGTGTCAAAAATCTCTGACCTCACTCTCCACACTCCCTCTGATTGTATCAGGGCTTCCTTCTGGGTCAACCCAATTGGAAGCCAGAAGGCAAAGGAACTCGTGGGTATAATCCACACAAGCCGCCTCCCCAGGCAGAGAGTGGGGTGAGGGAAAAGATGGAGGTGAACTTGCGAGGGTATATGGGAGCTGTTTGACACAATAGTCAAGAATGGCCAGAGATTTCTGGAAATCACAGCAAAAACTAGAAATTCTTCTCCCTCTTCTGTACTCCAATTGCTTTCTTCTCAAAAAGGTATCAAACACCCAAACCACTCAGCCATCCAGAAAATAGTTATATTTCATTGCTAGTTTTCCCTAATGATTGTTCTTAACTTCTTTATCAGTAAAGAAGATAAGAACAGCCTTGTCTTCTTATTTAGCTGGGAGTGTGCTCATCACACCTGGCAGATATGTTTCCTGTACAGTTAGGTAGACAATGTGACTAGGTTCTAGCCAATGGTACACAAGTATGAGTGATGTCCATAACTACAGGGATGGTTCTTAAAGCACCTCCTTCCAGCTGACTGTGAATTCAGGCAAAGTGGCCGGCATTCTGAGCTGTCTTGGATCATAGCTGATTTTGACAAGGATTGTATCACACTGCAGGCGCAACAAGCTGGAAGGAGCCTGCACTTGTTAAAACTTTATTTATTTATTTTTGGCTGTGTTGGGTCTTCACTGCTGCACACGGGCTTTCTCTAGTTGTAGCAAGCGGGGGCTACTCTTCGTTGTGGTGCGCAGGCTTCTCATTGCGGTGGCTTCTCTTGTTGTGGAGCACGGGCTCTAGGTGCGCAGGCTTCAGTAGTTGTGGTGCATGGGCTTAGTTGCTCCATGACATGTGGGTTCCTCACGGACCAGGAATCAAACCCTTGTCCCCTGCATGGGCAGGCAGATTCTTAACCACTGTGCCACCAGGGAAGTCCCGGAGGCTGCATTTCTGACACCAGGGAACACGAGACCAACCCTGGGTTGACTCTCTCTCCACTTTGTAAGTGGGTGGAAAAATAAATTCTTATATTCTTAAGCCATTTATTTCGTAGTTCCTATTGCTTGAATCTAATTATGACTAACATAATCTTTAAGTTCTAACATGGAAAAATCAGCAAAGGCATGCACTAAGGGTTAAATTATGCCACCACCACCCACCTAAATTCATATAAAGAAGCCCTAACCCCTAGTAAACTGAAAATAGAGCTACAGTATGATCCAGCAATCCCACTCCTGGACATATATCCAGAGAAAAGCATAATTTGAAAAGACACATGCACCCCTATGTTCATTGCAGCACTATTTACAATAGCCAGGACATGGAAGCAACCTAAATGTCCATCAACAGATGAACAGATAAAGAAGATATGGAATACTATTAGCACAGTAGTATTCCACATCTTCTTTATCTACTACTAGTAATGCTACTTTTAGTAGCATTACTAGTAGAAATGGAATACTACTCAGCCATAAAAAATGAATGAAATAATGCCATTTGCAGCAACATGGATGGACCGAGAGATTATCATACTAAGTGTAGTAAGTCAGACAAAGACAAATATCATATAATATCACTTATATGTGGAATCCAAAAAAATTATACAAATGAACTTAATTACAAAATAGAAACAGACTCACAGACTTTGAAAACAAACTTATGGTTACCAAAGGAGAAAGGTTGGGGGTAGGGATAAATTAGGACTTTGGTATCAACATATACACACTACTCTATATAAAATAGATAATCAACAAGGACCTACTATATAGCACAGGGAACTCTACTCAATATTCTGTAATAACCTAAATGGGAAAAGAATCTGAAAAAGAATGGATATATGTATATGTATATGTATGGCTGAATCCCTTTGCTGTACACCTGAAACTAACACAACACTGTAAATCAACTATACTCCAATATAAAAAAATTAAATTAAAAATTAAAATAAACAAATTTTTTTTAAAAATAATAAAAAGAAGGCCTAACCCCTAGTACCTCAGAATATGACTATTTGGAATAGAGCCTTTAAAAATGTGATTAAGCGAAAATGAGACTGTTAGGGTAGGCCCTAACCCACACTGCCTACTGTCTTTACAAGCAGAGGAGACTAGCATACACAGACACCAAGGATAAGTGCACATAGTGTGGGACCCTGTGAGCTCACAGGAGGAAGGCAGCCATCTGCAAGCCAAGAAGAGAGGCCTCAGGAGAAAGCAAACCTTGACCTTGGACTTCAATCCTCCAGAACCGTGAGAAAATAAATCTGTTGTTTAAGCCACCCAGTCTGCAGTGTTTTGTTATGGCAGCCCTAGCAAACTAAGACAGCATGTTATTAGGTTAAAGAAAAAAACAGCAAAATGCAGAATGATAGTATTCATTATTTACGGGTAATATGCTGAAGTATAAAAATGTATAGACCAAGATCTGGAAATGTACACCAAAATAAAAAAAAAGATGACCATTGTTAAAACTGGGGAGTTAGTGGGGTACTGGGAATGGAGGTTAATGGGGAATTTCACCTCATCTATAGGGAAAATGTATTCAAGATTCAATGTGAAATTAATATTTTTAAAAATCTACTTACTTCTTCTCTGGTATCGGCAGGACTTTGATTCTGCTGAGTTCTTATATTTGAAATCCAAGGCCTCTGCCCATGGTGGTGGCATGCAGTATAAAGAGAATCTCCCAGAGCTGAGTAACGTGTTTGGTTCTGGTCATGTTTTCTAGAAGTGAACCATGGTAGCCCAGGCTACCATGTACTTGGGGTACATGATCTGCAGAGCTGTGGGAGAGCCATTAGGGACTGATGCCCATAGGGCTGTGGAGTCCTCTTTATACAGATTACATGCTGAGTTGTCTGGGATCAAACCAGGAAATATAGGGAAGTGGTACCATAATGGAAAAGAATATAGAAAAGAACATACATGTGTGTGTGGCTGAGTCACTTTGCTGTACAGCAGAAATTGTAAATCAACCATACTTCAATTTAAAAAAAAAGAAATATAGAGAAGTGGCAAAGGGTTCAATGATCAGGAACGTGTTGTAATGCGGCTTACATTAGAGAGGGAAAAAGGGGAACTGCCCTGGCGGTCCAGTGGTTAGGACCTGGCGCTTTCACTGCCAGGGCCCTGGGTTCAATCCGCGGTTGGGGAACTAAGATCCCACAAGCTGCACAGAGCAGCCAAAAAAGTAAATGGGAGAGAGAGGAAAAGAAAGTCCTTCAGCTGGAAATTAGAGTAATGATTTTGGTATTAGGTCTTGGATTGCCCCAGGAGGGACACATTTTAAAACTGCACATGGAATTATTTCGGTCAAGACAGAGATGTAGAGAACAAGCCTTCTTGGGATGGGTGCTTCCCACATCCACGTTCCCACAGAAGAGAAGAGAAGTGGTCCCTGAAGGAAGAGATATCCAGGATGTGGCACACGGAGATGTACCCTGAGACTTGGTGTCTATTACAGGAATAGCACAGATTTATAATTAGAGCAGCCAATGAATCACAAAGGACGTGGTAACATGGCAACCCTTAGAACAATGGGATGAGGAAATAGGTCACAGCTCTACCTGGCAGCGGGAAAATGTTATTTCTGAATCCAGCACCTGGGCCCGGTTAAGAGATGGTTACCCTGGAAAGAAAGGATTAGAGGTTGCAGGTTTACACGGTTTAGTGAGAGGAGTTTTAATAATAGAGGATATAGCTATTCCTGTGATAGTTGTGTATTAAGGCAGCAAAGTAACACAAAAGAAAAATGAAGCAAGAAAAACAGATGGGGGAAAAATCACAAATTGGATCCTTGTCATAAGATAAAAATTTCAAAGAACACTTGTAAAAGGTGGGTAGATGTTATAAGGGTGAAATGTTGATCAGAAAGAGAATCTGGAATAGGGCATAAGCCTAGCTAAAACAAATGAGTTAAATGACTAAATTTGAAAGAAACTGTTGTTAAAGTGAGTCAGACCTGGTGGTAGAAGAGAGACACAACAGGGGGAGAAAAAGAACATCATTTTAACCATAAAACAATAACCCAATAAAGTATAAGTGCTCCAGGTAGATTCCATTTCTAGCTGTCATTACGATAAGGATCCTCACCTAATGGAAAAGGCATTATAATATATATATATAAATATATATATATATATAAAACAGAGTTTTTAGGAGCTGGACCACACAGTTCGCTTCCCTTTGGAGGAAGGTCTGGGAGGAGTTTATGCTACAAGGCAGAGAATGATGTTAAAATGGGGAGAGAGCCTGACCTGACTGCAAAAATGTCCCCTTGCAGCGGGGCTGAGAAGATCTCCCAGTTTCTGCATACATCTTTCTTCTGCTGACTCTGGCTGTGAGACCGGCTGGGACCTGGGACCTGGGACCCTTTGCTGCAGTGCTGGCACCTGGACAAACATCTCCTCCAGCAACAAAACACAAAGAAACTATAAGGGACTAAAAATAACTGCATGCACAGTTAGGGCAAAATTTTGGACAAGATACAAAAAGACCAAAAAACCCAACTGCCACTTCTGAAGAGGTGGGAGCAAAAGCAGGGAGTCGGGAGCAAAAGCAGGGCACTGCACATGCCCCCTGCACTTAGCACCACCGAAGGAGTGGGCAAACCATCTAAGACATACCTCTGGCCCCACCCCCTGGACCCGCCCCTACCCTGACCTCATATAAGGAACCAGCTCGCCCCTCCTCCAGCAAGCGAGCAAGAGAAACTGTTACTGGTTCTCGCTCCCCTCTGCTGCAGCAGGGGCCCTCACAGGGGCCTTGCTTGAATTTCTTGTCTGGCCTCTTATCAATTTCTATTGACTGGGGAAGGCCACGAACCCTGACCAGTAGAAGTTGGTGTCACAGTCAAGCCATGCGTCCTATGGTGATATACTCACACCATATATGGGTTCTGTTCCAGGCTCAGTGCTTAGAAGGAAATCCTCAAAATGAAGAGCAAGGTCTGGAAAAGTCAGGTGCTCTTCAGTCGGTACCTGTAGCCTGGCTGGGATTACTCATTTCTATCACCCGAGAGGTCTAGGGTGCCCAGAGTGGGGAGTGGATGGGAAAGTCAACAACCCCGCCCACACTTGTCCAGAGGGTGACTCCACCCATGACTGCTCCTGGGAATGAGGGATCAAGAGTGTCCATCACAGCCCAACAAATATCCCGTTCACGTCTCTTCCATCTTAACCAAGCAAAATAAATCACTGCTGGCCTGGCAAGTAAATCTGGTTGTACATTCCCAAAGGACAATGCCCAAAGGCTGCAGGCACTCCAAGGGACCCTATTAGGGATCTAGCAACCATGGCTACAGAGACCACATCCAAGAGGGGCATTCATGCCGCTGCCTGGGCTGGAGCTGTTTCCGGTAGCTTAAGAGGGCAAACGCACAGCTTTCCAACTCAAACCATCACTCCATTGTCTCCACTTTGATCTTTCACGCTTCCCTGCTGCACTTGCCAACTTACCAAAAGCCTCCACCCCTCACACCAGCATCTGACACTGCCCATGTTAGATGACCCCTCTGAGAAAGCTGTGGAAGAAATGCTAGAGCCTTACAAACATCACGACTAGTTCCAGAAAGGATGTCAGCTGGAAGGTCTGGAGAGGAAAGCTGCCTTCTGCTTCCAGAATATGCTCCAATGGTCTAATCCTTCAAGTCCTGTAACAAAGCAATCTTAAGAAAATTTCAACCCAGCTCCCACCTCACAGAATAGAAGGCCAGAACAGGAGAAGAGGTATTCATTCCACTCCAGATCCTGTAACTGGATCCAGTTCCTTACACCATGCCACGAAGTACAGGCAGAGCAGAAACCCAGTATTATGTGAGGTTTCCATCCCAAACTCTCGCCTCCACGAGCTGCTTCTCGCTTCTGGTGAATTTCTACGGCTCCCTAAACCCATCTCAGGCTTTCCTTGTTGGTTGGTGTGAAATAGGTTTGGACATTCTCTTCCAACTTTGACACTACACCACTCTCAAAGACATGCTACACTGCACAGTTGCACAGACTGTGCATTGCCCAATGCCATAATGTCATTCATATTCACATGGTGCTCTTTCAATTGATACAGATTCTCTGGCTTCACGCACTCATGACTACCAATAAGAGGCACTCCAACATTTTGCCTTGGTCCCATGTGAGAACTGTACGAACTGGGCTAGCCCCTACAAGGAGAAGGGAACCTAGTTCACACAGGTAGGGATCTGAGCCAATGAGAAAAAAGCAACCTATGGCTTGCAGGTTACAGCCAGTCTGGCTAGTCTTGAGATGTAGCTTGAGACCTAACTTCAGAACCAAAGATTTGAAAGCTGTGTTTGGATGGTTACTTCTCAAATATTAACATATTAACATTTTATTAACTCAGAAGCAGTGCCAGTTTTTAATTCTGATTTTTTTTTTGCTTCAGATCTTTTATCTCTTCAGGATTAAAATTTATGAATTCTGTTGAATTATGCCTTGTGACTCTACCTAGGTTTTTTGCTCTCTTTCCTTTCCTCCAAAACATTGCTCTTCTGAAGTAGGTGACTAGGCATTAAGTCCATGTGTTTAAGCTTTTAATTCACATGTGAATCATGTGAACAATATACAGGTTTGGGGGATGATTTTAATTTTATATACAGGTATCCCCCACTTCCTGAAACTTCCCGTTAAGCCACTTCTTTTACATAAGACCTACATCAGTACAATAATGGCTTTTTGTCATAAAAACAAAAATTCTCTTCAGATTTCTTTCAGGTACTGAAAACAGGAACTATATGCCATTTCAGCCTATGGTTTACAAAAGGTTTCATAGGAATGCTCTACTTTCGGATAGTGGGAGAAACCTGTAATTGACATCAAGAATAAACGAAAAAAGCGAGGTACAGAATGACACCTTATAAATTGACATTATAAGGTATCATTCTATACCTTGCTCTTTTCATTCAAAACCAAGTTTTTGAAATTTATAAGACTCATATCCTCCACCAACTATTTTTTCCTCTTAATTCTTTACACATTCTGGATGTATACAGATATACATACTATATATTTTTTTCAGGTATATATCCTCTTCTCTTGGTCTAGTGTTTGTTTTTAAATTGCATATGGTATCCTTTGTTATACATGTTTTTAAAGTTTTAATCTAGTCAAATGGATCAGTATTTTCCTTCTGATTTTTTCATCTTAAGTCTGGTGAAAATATTATTCCCAACCCTGCACTCATAACCACATTCTCCTTTTTACCCCACAAGTTTTACTTTTCGTATTTAGGAACATTTGCCTTCGTACAATTTATAGTATGTTCTGTTTTTTGCCAGGGGTGTGCAGTGGCTTCTCTCTCACTGAAAAGTTCTCATTTATGCACGGATGTGTTTCTGGCTTCTGTGCTGTTTCTTTGATCTACTTCAGTGACACTTGACCAATATCACATTTTAAATCTCTTTAAAAACCTTGATATTTGGTACATCAAAATGCCTATCATTTTTTTCTTAAAATTATGTAGGTTACTCTTGGCCTTTTATCCATCCATATGAATGACAAGAATTACTTGTCAAGCTCCATACATAAATATACACACACATACAATCTATTATAACTTTTACTGGAATTACTTTGAACTAACAGATAAACATAGACTCTTCCCCTCTATGAATATGTTGTTTTTTCATATATTTAGGACTTGTTTATGCCCTTGAATAAATTTTATAATTTTCTCCACAAAGATCTTGCCCAGTGTTGCTAAAAATATTCCTAGTTTTCTTGCTATTATGATTAGGGTCATTTTTAAATTTCACTATATTTCTAATTGATTATTCTTGGAATATTGGAAACTGTTGATTTTAAAATATTGATTTGAATCCAGAAAATTTGCTGAACTTTCTTAATAGCTTTAATACATTGTCAATACATCCTGCTAAATTTTCTAACTGAACAATTTTACCATCTGCACATCTGGGAATTTTCTCTCTTCCTTTCCAAACCTTACACTTCCAATTTCTTTTTCTTACTCTAATGCATTGTGTAGGACCACCAGGACACTAATTAATAATAGTAATGATAGAGGCATCTTTATTTTATTCCTAATTTAATGGAAATTAACCTAAATTTTCTGCATTAATTATGATGTTTTCATATGTTTGAATTCTTGATAATCTTTTTTCAAGTAAAGGAAGTACTTTCTAGCTGCTAAGAATTTTTGAATTTTAGCAGCATCTTTGAAGATGATCTTTTTCTTTTTCCTCCTTCAGTGTACTATTGATGTGTGTAACATTAATGGAATTTCTACAGTTAAATTATCTTCCATTCTTGGGATAAAATGTATTCGGACAGGATGTCTTATATACTGTTAGGTTTAATTTACTGATATCTTATTTAGAAATTTTCATCTCTGAGTAAGTCAGTGTATCTTTTTTTGTACACAGTCTGTCCAATTTTGGTATCAAGTTTATATGAGCTTAAAATTAGTTGGAAAGTTTTCCCTCTGGAACAATTTATATAAAAGGGGATTATTCTTGAAAGTTTGATGAAATAAAAACGTCTATGATTGGTACCATTAGGCAAAAGTGGTAGAAGGAGAGGATTTAGAGTCCAATTCAGTCTCTTTAACAGTTATTTGATTAATCTTTATTTCCTTTTGAGTCAATCTTGGCAATCTGTTTTTCTAAAAATTTACCTATTGTCTCAAAGTTATCAGAAATTTTGGCACAAAATGATTCAATATTACATATTTTCAAAATACAACTATCAGGACTTCCCTGGTGGTCCAGTGGTAAAGAACCCACCTTCCAATGAAGGGACAAGGGTTCAATCCCTGGTCAGGGAACTAAGATCCCACGTGCTGCGGAGCAACTAAGGCTGCATGCCTCAACTACTGAGCTCGCGCATCTCAACTAGAAAGCCTGCGTGCCACAAACTACAGAGCCCATGCACCCTGGAACCTGCATGCCACAACACGAGAGAAGCCCAAGTGCTGCAACCATGAGCCCACGAACCACAACAAAAGATCCTGCGTGCCTCAATGAAGATCCTGGGTGCTGCAACTAAGACCCAACACAGCCAAAGACAAAATTAAATAAATAAATTAAATTAATATTTTTTAAAAATTGAAAGAAATAAAATACAACTATCTTCTCTGTAGCTATGCTCCCTTTTTATTTCTGAAGTTATTTATTTACACTTTATCTCTTTCTATCAATTGCATGAATATTTCAAATATTCTGCTTTGAGTTTTTGTTAATCATCTCAATCATTTCTTTACCTATTTCCCACAAGTTTTGATATGTAATACTTTATTTGTATTTTATTTTAAACAGTTCAAATTTTCCATTGTAATTTTCTAAACACATAATTATTTACAAGTACAGTTTAGTGCTCAAAAACATGAATTTCTATTGTCTTTTTACTATTCATTTCTAATCTTCTTACTTTGTGTTCAGAGAGCATGGTGTATATGATACAGATTCCTAGAGTGTCATAGAGACTTCCATTGTAGCCAATTTTTATAAATGTACCCTGTATATTTAAAAAGCATATGTTTGCTGGGGATAGAAATCATATATCTCTATTAGCAGTTTGTTAAATCTGTTACTAAAAACCTGAAATATCCATCATAAGTAAGTTTTAGAAATGGATGTGTTATGAACTTCTCCTGGGTAATAGATTTTAAACTTTCTCCTTGTAATTCTGTCAGTTGTTGCTCTATATATTTGGAATTGATTTTGTTTAATGAATACAAATTCATAATGGCTTCTTCAGCCAATTGTGATCATTAGGTTATATCTCCACGATTATTAGCAATTTTTGTGTTAAATTCTAACTTATATAGTATAAAAAATTGTCAAACTGTTTTTAAGTAGTATTTGCCTACTATCTAATTTTCCATCCATTTATTTTCAAACTTTGTGAATTAAGATATTACCTAAAGTATTTATGATAAAACTGGTCACATACACAAAAGTACAGAGCCTGAGATAACTAACCCCATTATGTCCATCACCCACATTCTACTATTAATTAGCAAGATTTGCCACACTTGCTTCATCTATTCCTTTTTTCTTTTTTGCTACAGTATTTTATAACAAATCCCACAATTCAGGTCATTTTACCCTTGCTTCCTTCCAAGGCATCTCCAAAAATACAAACATTTTTTTACATATTTACCAGGCAGTTTGCACTTCTAATAAAACTAACACGAATTCCTTGGTCTTATCTGATTCCAGTTTATATTCAATTTTTCCAGGTAAACTTAAGATGACTTTTTATAAGTGGTTTGTTCAAATAAGGCTCTTAACAAGGTTCACAGAGTACACTTTGATGTGCCTCTTTAATCTAGAGGAAACTTCCTTGTTTTTTCCTTGCCTATCTTTCCCCAAGGCCTAAGGTCAGTTTTCCCAGAGAGTGCCCCTCTATATTGTTTAACTAGTTTCTCTATCCCTATGTTTCCAATAAACTGAAAATGATTTTTAAGGCAACACTGCACTCAGGTTGAACACTTTGGGGCAACATTTCTTCCTACATGAACATGACTTCATTAATTCACATAAGTATACTTTCATGTACCACTTTACCTCTAGAGCATATATGTCTGCTCATCCCACTATAAATGATTTTGTTTCTGTCCTACCATCTTATTTCCTTTTAATTCTTCTACTAGTTGAGTTTATATATTCTATTTCTATCTTTTCAGGGACAACCCTTAATTTTTCAATATGCTTCTCTACATAAGCTTTAAATTAATCAATGTCTCTATTCTCTTTCCAAACAAGAGAATTAGAAAGCTGTAACCATCCACATTGCAGCCTAGAAGTTGAGTCTACTTTTTTTCCAAATGTTTCTCCCAAATTAATGCTATTATTGGTATAGCAATATTTATTTCATATTACCAACCTGTTTACTGTCTTGTTCACCCTTGCTTTTTGCATCATATACCTTCTTCAGGGATTAATTACTAGTTTTTGTCATTTTGTTTGCCTTATTTTGTTTTGATTCAGGAATGGTCTGTAAATTGTTATCTTGTCAATCTTTATAGTTTGTTTTTTTTTAACGTCTTTATTGGAGTAAAATTGCTCTACAATGGTGTGTTAGTTTCTGCTTTATAACAAAGTGAATCAGCCATATATATACATATATCCCCATATCTCCTCCCTCTTGATCTCCCTCCCACCCTCCCTATCCCACCCCTCTAGGGGGTCACAAAACACCAAGTTAATCTTCCTGTGCTATGCAGCTGCTTCCCACTAGCTATCTATTTTATGTTTGGTAGTGTCTATATGTCCATACCACTCTCTCACTTCGTCCCAGCTTACCCTTCCCCCTCCCCATGTCCTCAAGTCCATTCTCTACGTCTGCATCTTTTTCCTGTCCTGCCCCTAGGTTCTTCAGAACTTTTTTTTCTTTTTTAGATTCCATATATATGTGTTAGCATACAGTATTTGTTTTTCTCTTTCTGACTTACTTCACTCTGTATGACAGTCTCTAGGCCCACCCACCTCACTACAAATAACTCAATTTCATATCTTTTTATGGCTGAGTAATATTCCATTGTATATATGTGCCACATCTTCTTTATCCATTCATCCAATGTTGGACACTTAGGTTGTTTCCATCTCTGGGCTACTGTAAATAGAGCTGCAGTGAACATTTTGGTACATGACTCTTTTTGAATTATGGTTTTCTCAGGCTATATGCTCAGTAGTGGGATTGCTGGGTCATATGGTAATTCTATTTGTAGTTTTTTAAGGAACCTCCATACTGTTCTCCATAGTGGCTGTATCAAGTTGCATTCCCACCAACAGTGCAAGAGAGTTCCCTTTTCTACACACCCTCTCCAGCATTTATTGTTTGTAGATTTTTTGATGATGGCCATTCTGACTGACCAGTGTGAGGTGATACCTCATTGTAGCTTGGATTTCCATTTCTCTAATGATTAGTGATGTTGGGCACCCTTTCACGTGTTTGTTGGCAATCTGTATATCTTCTTTGGAGAAATGTCTATTTAGGTCTTCTGCTCATTTTTGGATTGGGTTGTTTGCTTTTTTGATATTGAGCTGCATAAGCTGCTTGTAAATTTTGGAGATTAATCCTTTGTCGGTTGCTTCATTTGCAAATATTTTCTCCCATTCTGAGGGTTGTCTTTTCATTTTATTTATGGGTTCCTTTGCTGTGCAAAAGCTATTAAGTTTCATTAGGTCCCATGTGTTTATTTTTGTTTTTATTTCCATTTCTCTAGGAGGTGGGTCAAAAAGGATCTTGCTGGGCTTCCCTAGTGGCGCAGTGGTTGAGAGTCCACCTGCCGATGCAGGGGATGCAGGTTTGTGCCCCAGTCCAGGAGGATCCCACGTGCCGCGGAGCGGCTGGGCCTGTGAGCCGTGGCTGCCGAGCCTGTGCGTCTGGAGCCTGTGCTCCGCAAAGGGAGAGGCCGCAGCGGTGAGAGGCCTGCGTACCGCCAAAAAAAAAAAGAAAAAAGAAAAAAAAAAGGATCTTGCTGTGATTTATGTCATAGAGTGTTCTGCCTACGTTTTCCTCTCAGAGTTTGATGGTGTCTGGCCTTACATTTAGGTCTTTAATCCATTTTGAGTTCATTTTTGTGTATGGTGTTAGGGAGTGTTCTAAATTCATTCTTTTACATGTAGCTGTCCAGTTTTCCCAGCACCACTTATTGATGAGGCTGTCTTTTCTCCATTTTGTATTCTTGCCTCCTTTATCAAAGATAAGGTGACCATATGTGTGCGGGTTTATCTCTAGGCTTTATCCTGTTCCACTGATCTATATTTCTGTTTTTGTGCCAGTACCATATTGTCTTGTTTACTGTAGCTTTGTAGTATAGTGTGAAGTCCAGGAGCCTGATTCCTCCAGCTCCATTCTTCTTTCTCAAGATTGCTTTGGTTATTTGGGGTCTTTTGTGTTTCCACACAAATTAGTCTTTATAGTTTGAATGATAGTTTAGCTTAGTGTAGAGTTCTAGACACACATTATTCTCCTTTATAACTCAGAAGTTATTTTATGGTCTTACAGGTACATTTCTGATGATGAGTGGTTTGTTTTCAGGCTGATTATTGAGATTTCATAGGCAATCTGGTGTAATGAAAGTTTTCTTCAATCTTTCTGTCTTTGAAGTTTTCCTTTTTCATTATGATATATCTGGGTGTGAATTTTTTGTTTGTTTTTCCTATTCAAGAATTGTTATGATACTTTATTTTTTTAATTTTTATTTACATTATAGTTGATTTAGTGTTGTGTTAAGTTTCAGGTGTACAGCAAAGTGATTCAGTTATACATATACATATATCCACTCTTTTTCAGATTCTTTTTCCATATAGGTTATTACAGAATATTGATCAGAGTTCCCTGTGCTATACAGTAGGCCCCTGTTCGTTATCTATTCTATACATAGTAGTGTGTATATGTTAATCCCAAACTCCTAATTTATCCCTCCCCTCACTTTTCCCCTTTGGTAACCATGTTTGTTTTCTATATCTGTGAGTCTGTTTCTGTTTTGCAAATAAGTTCACTTGTATCATTTTTATTTTTTAGATTCTTTAATCTCAAGACTAATTGAATCTTTCTCAGGTCTGAAAAGTTCTCTCCAGTAAGACTTCAAGTCTGGCCTCTCTAATATCCTTTCTGTTCTGTCCCGTGTGATTGTCCTGCTGGAGAGACTCATGTTACTTCACTATCTCTATGCTCTCCTTCGTGTTTTCATTCCCTTCTCTCTCTGTGCTGTCTTCTGAGTGATTTCCAAGATACATCTTCTAATCCTATTTCAGTTCTATAAACCCTTCTATGTAAACTATACATGAAAGCTATTTCAAGGTGTATGTTTAGCATTTCTAAAATGTTCTCTTTGTTCTTTCCCAAATTTTCTTTTTTGTATTTTCTAAGTCATTCTTTCTTTGGAATGCCTTCTTTATTGTTCTATAATTTACAATTACTGAGGTGTCAGTTTTGCAATCTGTCTGATTCTCATAACTTTTAACTTTCAAACATGGAAGTAGAAGTTGATATCCGAGGGGTTCTTACATAACCGAGGCTGAGGAGTTTCCTTGTGTGTTAGCTTCATGTTTGTCTCTACCATTGTCTAAGGGTCTCCCTAATGTCTGATTATTTTATAAGTAAATCATTCAGCTAGCAGTTCTCATGCCACACAGAAAAAGCAAATAGGGATCCCTCATCCATCAGTGGTGAAGGTTTCATGTCCCATGTCCCAGGCATTGGTCAGCATCCTTATTACTTCCTCAAGCTGGTAGGTGTAGACCCCATTGGTCCCCATTTCACAGATGGAGCAATCTTGAGTAACTCCCAACTCAAATACCCAATTCTAGTCCTTCACTTTGCAATGGGCCTTATCAAACTTCAGTGAGATCTTGGTATTTTTAAAGCATCCTTTCATCATTATTTACATCAAAACAAAAAAAATACCATACTTAGCAACTGAGCATATAGGAAAAGGGAAAATTAAATTAACGAATACAAGTAATATTGACAGGGAAAGCACAAGTTTTGACTTCATACTTTTCAAGGGTGAGGTGTATTCTTAGGAGTGTTTGTGGAAAACAGGGAGCTGCTGCCTCATGAAAGGCAAGGATGGTGGGTAGACTGAGGAGCCAGGAGACCAATTTTGGTTTGAGACTCTTTGGACCATGAGGTTTTACAAACTTGTTGGCTTCTCAGGGCTTCAGCTTTCTACCTGCCATTTCAGAAAGGTTCCCCCATAGCAACAACAAAACAGTAGAACAAAAAAACAGACATCCAGCTTCAGAGTCTACCATGAAGAAAGGTAAATTCCTGCAGGAAAATGTGTAACATTAACACTACAATCTTTTTAAGTAATATGTCTTAGTAAAACAAGAGAAGGTTTTTGGAAAATAAGACCATAAATAAAGCCATTAAAAAAATGGGATTGCTTTAGGCCCAGTCAGTCTGACCCTTGACTTTTGCCCTAAAGTGTCACTTACCCAAATGAAACCAGTCTGAGAGGAAAACATCATTTTCTAGGCTTTGGGGGCTGGAGCATTCTGTAAATTAAGACTTTTCCAAGAGATATTACAATAGCTCCATTTTTAAGCTGTGCTCTTTCTTGACCTGGTCATAGAGTAAAATATGGTCTAAGCCAGTCGTTGTTAGTCAGCCTCAAAAGATCATCTTCCCTTATACCTTCCTCTTGATATAAGACCACTCCCTCATGGGACAGGAGTAGATTTGAGATTTCAGAAGATACTTATTATTTGCAAGAAGCAGCAGGTAAATTGTAAGCCTGTTTTATCTAAGCAAAGAAACACTAATCAGCTTCTAGATACCACAGAAGTGTCCACAGCCCAGGAATGTGTGAAGGCCAAAATATAATAAATGGTGTTTCTTCTGTTGGGAAGCAACTAAGACTCATCTATACCTATGAGATAATCTATATTAAGAACTGAATTTGGGATCACCTTCCTTCCCATAATTCAGCAAATGTACTAGTTAGCAAGGCAAAGCCTTCTAAGGTGAAACATTTCTTGTTTCTCACCACTCTGCCTCACTTCCAGCATATTAACAGGACATCTGAAGATGATTTTAAAGATAATAAGATACAATCTCTTTGGAAGAAAAAGCAGGTTAGGGCTTCAGCAAATACATGCTAAAGTTACTCACAGAAACCTGCATCTTGAAAGTATTTTCCTTCCTAAGGTATGCTGATCTTAAAAAGACTTTTCAGGAAAAGCTTCTTATTTTGGACAGGATCTAGCACTGAGGCTAACTCTCATTTCTAATGGAAAAAAGGGATCCACCCTCTATATGCACACAGGGGAAAGTCATTCGTCCGCCAACTGAAGTATAAATTTGGCAGGGATGAATATATATGCTGTGAAATTAACAACTTGGGTAGTCTTTAAATATTTTGACAATAACCCCTGTTGCCAGCTGGATTTTCACCTCCAGATGTTGTTACTTGACACTACCATCTGCCTTAAGTAATTTTTTATTTTTCTGTGGCCAGGACAATTTTCCAGATGTTTCCTCCTCCTTAAAAGTTAGCAAGGGGGAGAGACTGTCAAGATGGCAAAGGAGTGAGATGTGAAGATCACCCTCCTCCCCACAAATACACCAGAAATACATCTACATGTGGAACAACTCCTACAGAACACCTACTGAAAGCTGGCAGAAGAACTCAGACCTCCCAAAAGGCAAGGAAGTCCCCACATACCTGGGTAGGGCAAAAAAAAAAAAAAAAGAAAAAACAGAGACAAAGGAATAGGGATGGGACCTGACCCTCTGGGAGGGAGCTGTGAAGGAGGAAAGGTTTCCACACACTAGGAAGCCGCTTCACTGGCGGAGACTGCGGGTGGCGGACGGGGGAAGCTTCAGAGCCACAGAGGAGAGAGCAGCAACCAAGGTCAAAGGGCAAAGCGAAGAGATTCCTGCACAGAGGACCGGTGCCAAGCAGCACGCACCAGCCCGAGAGGCTTGTCTGCTCATCGCCAGGGTGGGTGGGGGCTGGGAGTTGAGGCTCGGGCTTCAGAGGTCGGATCTGAGGGAGAGGACAGGGGTGGGCTGCGTGAACATAGGCTGAAGGGGGCTAGTGTGCCACGGTTAGCTGGGAGGGAGTCCAAGATAAAGTCTGGACCTGCCTAAGAGGCAAGCGACCATTGTTTCAGGGTGTGCAAGGAGAGGGGATTCCGAGCACTGCCTAAACGAGCTCCAGAGATGGGCGGGAGCTGCAGTTATAAGTGCGGACCACAGAGATGGGCATGAGACGCTAAGGCTGCTGCTGCAGCCACCAAGAAGCCTATGTGCAAGCACAGATCACTATCCACACCTCCCCTCCCGGAAGCCTGTGTGGCCCGCCACTGCCAGGGTCCCGCGATCCAGGGACAACTTCCCCAGGAGAACGCACGGCACGCCTCAAGCTGGTGCAATGTCACGCCGGCCTCTGCGGCCACAGGCTCGCCCCTCATCTGTACCCCTCCCTCACCCCGGCCTGAGTGAGCCAGAGCCCCCTAAACATCTGTTACTTTAAACCCGTCCTGTCTGGGCAGGGAACAGATGCCCTCAGGCGACCTACACGCAGAGACAGGGCCAAATCCAAAGCTGAACCCCAGGAGCTGTGCAAACTAAGAAAAGAAAGGGAAATCTCTCCCAGCAGCCTCAGGAGCAGCGGATTAAATCTCCACAATGAACTTGATGTATACTGCATCTATGGAATACCGGAATAGACAACAAATCATCCCAAAATTGAGGTGGTAGATTTTGGGAGCAACTGTAGACTTGGGGTTTGCTTTCTGCATCTAATGCTTTTGGTTTTATGTTTATATTAGTTTAGTATTTCGAATTTATTATCAGTGGTAGATTTGTTTATTGATTTGGTTGTTCTCTTCCTTTTATGTATATTTTTTTCTATTTTTGTGAGTATATATGTGTATGCTTCTTTGTATGATTTTGTCTGTATAGCTTTGCTTTTACCATTTGTCCTTGGGTTTTGTCTGTCCGTGTTTTTTTTGTTCGTTTTTATTTGTTTTGTTTTCTTTTTTTGTTTTTTTAGTACCATTTGTAGCACTGGTTATCATTGGTGGATTTGTTTTTTGGTTTGGTTGCTCTCTTCTTTCCTTCTTTTTTTCTTTTTTTAATTACTTTTTAATTTTTTATTTTTAATAATTTTTTTATTTTAATAATTTTATTTTATTTTCGTCCTTCCTTCCTTCTCTCTCCCTCTCCCTGCCTCTCTCTCTCTCTCTCTCTCTCTCTCTCTCTCTCTCTCTCTGTCTTCCATTCTTTCCCCCTTTTCTTCTGAGCCGTGTGGCTGACAGGGTCTTGGTGCTCTGGCCGGGTGTCAGCCCTGTGCCTCTGAGGTGGGAGAACTGAGATCAGGACACTGGACCACCAGAGAACTCCCGGCTCCACGTAATATCAAATGGTGAAAGCTCTCCCAGAGACCTCCAGCTCAATGCTATGACCCAGCTCCGCTCAACGGCCAAGAAGCTACAGTGCTGGACACCCCATGCCAAACAACTAGCAAGACAGGAACACAACCCCACCCATTAACAGAGAGGCTGCCTAAAATCATAATAAGTCCACAGACACCCCAAAACCCACTACCAGATGTGGACCTGCCCACCAGAAAGACTAGATCCAGCCTCATCCACCAGAACACATGCACCAGTCCCCTCCACCAGGAAGCCTACACAACCCACTGAACTGAGCTTAGCCACTGGGGGCAGACACCAAAAACAATGGAACAACAAACCTGCAGCCTGCGAAAAGGAGATCCCAAACACAGTAAGATAAGCAAAATGACAAGACAGAGAAACACACATAGATGAAGGAGCAAGGTAAAAACCCACCAGACCAAACAAATGAAGAGGAAATAAGCAGTCAACCTGAAAAAGAATTCAGAGTAATGATGGTACAGATAATCCAAAATCTGGGAAACAGAATGGAGAAAATACAAGAAACGTTTAACCAGGACCTAGAAGAACTAAAGAGCAAACAAACAATGATGAACACAACAAATGAAATTAAAAATTCTCTAGAAGGAATCAATAGCAGAATAACTGAGGCAGAAGAATGGACAAGTGACCTGGAAGATAAAATAGCGGAAAAAACTACCGCAGAGCAGAATAAAGAAAAAAGAATGAAAAGAATTGAGGACAGTCTCAGAGACAACTGGGACAACATTAAATCCACCAACATTCAAATTATAGGGGTCCCAAAAGAAGAAGAGAAAAAGAAAGGGACTGAGAAAATATCTGAAGAGATTATAATTACAAATTTCCCTAACTGGAAAAGGAAATAGTCAATCAAGTCCAGGGAGCGCAGAGTCCCATACAGGATAAATCCAAGGAGGAACACACCAAGACACATAGTAATCAAACTATCAAAAATTAAATACAAAGCAAAAATATTAAAAGTAGCAAGGGAAAAACAACAAATAACACACAAGGGAATCCCCATAAGGTTAACAGCTGATCTCTCAGCAGAAACTCTGCAGCCAGAAGGGAGTGGCAGGACGTATTTAAAGTGATGAAAGGGAAAAACCTACAACCAAGATTAGTCTACCCAGCAAAGATCTCATTCAGATTCAATGGAGAAATTAAAACCTTTCCAGACAAGCAAAAGATAAGAGAATTCAGCACCACCAAACCACCTTTACAACAAATGCTAAAGGAACTTCTCTAGGAAGGAAACAGAAGAGCAGGAAAAGACCTACAATAACAAACCCAAAACAATTAAGAAAATGGTAATAGGAACATACATATTGACGACTACCTTAAATGTAAATGGATTAAATGCTCCAACCAAAAGAGAGAGACTGGCTAAATGGATACAAAAATAAGACCTGTATATATGCAGTCTACAAGAGACCCACTTCAGACACAGGGACACATACAAACTGAAAGTGAGGGGATGGAAAAAGACATTCCATGCAAATGGAAATCAAAAGAAAGCTGAACTAGCAATTCTCATATCAGACAAAATAGACTTTAAAATAAAGACTATTACAAGAGACAAAGAAGGATAGTACATAACGATCAAGGGATCAATCCAAGAAGAAGGTATAAAAATTGCAAATATTTATGCACTCGACATAGGAGCACCTCAATACATAAGGCAAATGCTAACAGCCATAAAAGGGGAAATTGACAGTAACACAATCATAGTAGGGGACTTTAACACCCCACTTTCACCAATGGACAGATCTTCCAAAATGAAAATAAATATGGAAACACAAGCTTTAAATGACGGATTAAACAAGATGGACGTAATTGATATTTATAGGACATTCCATCCCAAAACAACAGAATACACTTTCTTCTCAAGTGCTCATGGAACATTATCCAGGATAGATCATATATTGGGTCACTAATCAAGCCTTGGTAAATATAAGAAAATTGAAATCGTATCAAGTACCTTTTCCAACCACAACATTATGAGACTAATTATGAGATATCAATTACAGGAAAATATCTAAAAAAATACAAACAGAAAAAATCTGAAAAAATACAATACAAATATTCATGCCAAACTACTAAATACTAAATAACCAATAGATCACTGAAGAAATCAAAGAAGAAACAAAAACATAACTGGAAGCAAATGACAATGAAAACACGATGCCCCAAAACCTATGGGATGCAGCAAAAGCAGTTCTAAGAGGGAAGTTTATAGCAATACAATCCTACCTCAAGAAACAAGAAATATCTCAAGTAAACAACTTAACCTTATACCTAAAGCAATTAGAGAAAGAAGAACCAAAAAATCCCAAAGTGAGCAGAAGGGAAGAAATCATAAAGATCAGATGAAAAATAAATGAAAAACAAATGAAGGAAATAACAGCAAAGATCAATAAAACTAAAAGCTGGTTCTTTGAGAAGATAAACAAAATTGATAAACCATTAGCCAGACTCTTCAAGAAAAAAAGGGAGAAGACTCAAATCAACAGAATTAGAAATGAACAAGGAGAAGTAACACTGACACTGCAGAAATACAAAGGATCATGAGAGATTACTACAAGCAACTCTACGCCAATAAACGGGACAACCTGGAAGAAATGGACAAATGCTTAGAAAAGCACAACCTTCCGAGACTTAACCAGGAAGAAATAGAAAATATGAACAGACCAATCACAAGCGCTGAAATTGAGACTGTGATTAAAAATCTTCCAACAAACAAAAGCCCAGGACCAGATGGCTTCACAGGCGAATTCTATCAAACATTTAGAGAAGAGCTAACACCTCTCCTTCTCAAACTCTTCCAATGTATAGCAGAGAGAGGAACACTCCCAAACTCATTCTATGAGGCCACCATCACCATCACCATCACCCTGATACCAAAACCAGCCAAAGATGCCACAAAGAAAGAAAACTACAGGCCAATATCACTGATGAACATAGATGCAAAAATCCTCAACAAAATACTAGCAAACACAATCCAACAGCCCATTAAAAGGATCAGACACCATGATCAAGTAGGGTTTATTCCAGGAATGCAAGGATTCCTCAATATACACAAATCAATCAATGTGATACACCATATCGACAAACTGAAGGAGAAAAACCATATGATCATCTCAAAAGATGCAGAAAAAGCTTTTGACAAAATTCAACACCCATTTATGATAAAAACCCTGCAGAAAGTAGGCATAGAGGGAACTTACCTCAACATAATAAAGGTCATATATGACAAACCCACAGGCAACATTGTTCTCAATGGTGAAAATCTGAAACTGTTTTCTCTAAGATCAGGAATAAGACAAGGATGTCCACTCTCACCACTATTATTCAACACAGTTGTGGAAGTTTTAGCTACAGCAATCAGAGAAGAAAAAGAAATAAAAGGCATCCAAATCAGAAAAGAAGAAGTAAAGCTGTCACTGTTTGCAGATGACATGATACTATACATAGAGAATCCTAAAGATGCTACCAGAAAACTAGTAGAGCTAATCCATGAATTTGGTAAAGTAGCAGGATACAAAATGAATGCACAGAAATCTCTTGCATTCCTATACACTAAAGATGAAAAATCTGAAGAGAAATTAAGGAAAAAGTTCCCATTCACCATTGCAACAAAAAGAATAAAATACCTAGGAATAAACTTACCTAAGGAGACAAAAGACCTGTATGCAGAAAATTATAAGACACTGATGAAAGAAATTAAAGATGATACAGGGCTTCCCTGGTGGCGCAGTGGTTGAGAGTCCGCCTGCCGATGCAGGGG
>NW_006792323.1:1654492-1681024 GCF_000442215.2 Lipotes vexillifer | reverse complement strand
AAATTAAAGATGATACAAACAGATGGAGAGATATACCATGTTCTTGGACTGGAAGAATCAACATTGTGAAAATGACTATACTACCCAAAGCAATCAGATTCACGGCAATCCCTATCAAACTATCAACGGCATTTTTCACAGAACTAGAACAAAAAATTTCACAATTTGTATGGAAACACAAAAGACCCCAAAGAGCCAAGCTGTCTCGAGAAAGAAAAACAGAGCTGGAGGAATTAGGTTCCCAGACTTCAGACTATACTACAAAGCTACAGTAATCAAGACAGCATGGTACTGGCACAAAAACAGAAATATAGATCAATGGAACAGGATAGAAAGCCCAGAGATAGACCCACGCACATATGGTCACCTTATTTTCGATAAAGGAGGCAGGAATATACAATGGAGAAAAGACAGCCTCTTCAATAAGTGGTGCTGGGAAAACTGGACAGCTACATGTAAAAGAATGAAATTAGAACACTCCCTAACACCATACCCAAAACTAAACTCAAAATGGATTAAAGACCTAAATGTAAGGCCAGACACTATAAAAATCTTAGAGGAAAACATAGGCAGAACACTCTCTGACAAAAATCACAGCAAGATCCTTTCTGACCCACCTCCTAGAGAAATGGAAATAAAAACAAAAATAAACACATGGGACCTAATGAAACTTAAAAGCTTTTGCACAGCAAAGGAAACCATAAACAAGACGAAAGACAACCCTCAGAATGGGAGAAAATATTTGCAAATGAAGCAACTGACAAAGGATTCATCTCCAAAATTTACAAGCAACTCATGCAGCTCAATATCAAAAAACCAAACAACCCAATCCAAAACTGGGCAGAAGACCTAAGTAGACATTTCTCCAAAGAAGATATACAGGTTGCCAACAAACACATGAAAGGATGCTCAACATCACTAATCATTAGAGAAATGCAAATCCAAACTACAATGAGGTATCACCTCACACCAGTCAGAATGGCCATCATCAAAAAATCTACAAACAATAAATGCTGGAGAGGGTGTGTACATTCCCACTGTTGGTGGGAATGTAAATTGATACAGCCACTATGGAGAACAGTATGGAGTTTCCTTTAAAAACTAAAAATAGAACTACCACATGACCCAGCAATCCCACTACTGGGCACACACCCTAGAAAAACCCATAATTCAAAAAGAGTCACGTACAATGACTCTTTTTGAATTATGTTCATTGCAGCTCTAGTTACAATAGCCAGGACATGGAAGCAACCTAAGTGTCCATCGATAGATGAATGGATAAAGAAGGTGTGGCACAAATATACAATGGAATATTACTCAGCCATAAAAATAAACGAAATTGAGTTACTTGTAGTGAGGTGGATGGGCATAGAGTCTGTCATACAGAGTGAAGTAAGTCAAAAAGAGAAAGACAAATACCATATGTTAACACGTATATATGGAATCTAAAAAAAAATGGTTCTGATGAACCTAGGGGCAGTACAAGAATAAAGATGCAGACGTAGAGAATGGACTTGAGGACACGGGGAGGGGGAAGGGTAACCTGGGACGAAGTGAGAGAGTGGCATGGACACATATACACTACCAAACGTAAAATAGATAGCTAGTGGGAAGCAGCCACATAGCACAGGGAGATCAGCTCGGTGCTTTGTGACCATCTAGAGGGGTGGGATAGGGAGGGTGAGAGGGACTCGCAAGAGGAAGGAGATATGGGGATATATGTATACGTAGAGCTGATTCACTTTGTTATAAAGCAGAAACTAACACACCATTGTAAAGCAATTATACTACAATAAAGATGTTCAAAAAAAAATGTTAGCAGGGGGAAAAATAAATGAATACAGCCAGGCCCCAAGAAGACTGCTGGCCCAAGCAGAAGTCTGACCTTCAAGAACACTGTTGCTTTACTTTCTTCCTTGTCTAAGAAAAGAAGGGGCAGCCTGTCAATTGAAGATGCCATTCTGAGTTCCAAAGAGACAGAGGGAGGGTGCCTCTCGCAGAACTCCCAGTTTAGTGGGAGAAAGATGGACAACTAGCAAGCAAACAAATATTTGACAGTAAAAAGTGTTATGAAGAAAAGAACACAGAGCAATGAGACATGGTTATTAAGGGATGGAGGTGGGTGGTTATTTTGGATATTTTAGATCAAGAAAATCCTCTCTGTTTTGTTTTTTTATTGAAATGTAGTTGATTTACAATGTTGTGCTCATTACTGCTGTACAGCAAAGTGATTCAGTTATACACATACATATTCTTTTTTTATGTTCTTTTCCATTACAGTTCATCACAGGATATTGACTATAGTTCCCTGTGCTATGCAGTAGGACCTTGTTGTTCATCTGTTCTATATATAAAAGTTTCCATCTGCTAACCCCAACCTCCCAGTCCATCCCTCCCAGGCCCCTCCACCTTGGCAACCACCAGTCTGTTCTCCATGTCTGTGAGTCTGTTTCTGTTTTGTAGATAGGTTCGTGTCATATTTTAGATTCCACATATAAACGGTATCGTATGATATTTGTCTTTCTCTGACCTACCTCACTTAGTATGATCATCTCTAGTTGCATCCATGTTGCTGCTAGATCAAGAAAATCCTGTTATGGAAGGTGACATTTCAGATGAAAACTGAAAGACAAGTAGTAGCCAAACTACTATGAACACTTTAGAATGTTTTTTATATATTTCCTAATGGGCTTATATATTTTATAACACTAAGAAGTTAAATATCACCCATATCCCATGACATACACACAATGACATAATGAAGTTCAAGTTCTCCATTTTTCTTCTCCCATCCTTCCGGTCTCTCTGTTCCTGTGGCTAATTCCCGCTGCTGCACCAGAGAGAATCACGAGTAACAATCTGACTGATGATTTCATTACTGACCCTTTATCAATATTCTTATATTCTTAATTCAAGTATGTGGATAATTTGCAAAGCCTCAGGAGTTGTCTCATTGCTCTTTTGCCCAGACATCATTTTACCTTGCCTGTGGAAAAACCAGTATGAGTCCCATTGGCTGTAAAACCCCTCAGTTCCCCTTTAACTGTGTGAGTGAACTACAAACACCGCATCACGACCCTTAGACCACAGTAGAGGTGACAAATGATTGACCTTGAGATACATGCCCAGCAGCCAACTCAAGATTTTACATACATTATTTTTTTTAACTGAAGTACAGATGATTCACAATGTTGTGTTAATTTCTGCTGTACAGAAAAGTGATTCAGTTATACATACATATACTGATTTTTACATTCTGTTCCATGATGGTTTATCACAGGATACTGAATGTAGTTCTCTGTGCTATACAGCAGGACCTTGCTGTTTATCCATATTATAGCTTCCATCTGCTAACCCCACCCTCCCATCCACTATCTTATCTCATCTTCACAACAACCGCACTCTAACATGTTCATGTAAATGTCCCCATTTTAGAAGTGAGGCCCAGAGATTAAATATATTCCCCAACACCACATAGGAAGTGGCGAGCAAAGGTTTATGTGCAGATCTGGCTGACTCCATCCCCTCCTCCAGATCAGTGGGTGGCAAATTACAGCCCAAACCAGCTCTCCACTTGTTTTTATATAGCCTACAAATTAAGAATGGATTTTATGCTTTTAAATAGTAGAAGAAGAAAAAGAATAGTCTTTTAGGACACATAAAAATCACATACATTTCAAATTTCAGCGCCGATAAAGTTTTATTGGACCACAGACACACTCATTCATCATGTATTTTCTGGCTGTTTTCATACTACAACAGCAGACTGAGTAGCTGCAGTGGAGGCCAAATGGCCCACAAAAGCTAAAGTATTTACTATTGTCATTTAAGATAGTTTCCCAACCCCTCTCTGGGTAATCAAGCAACACGCAGACACTAAATGAGTAACAGGCTATGTATCAGACATAGTATCATTATGTAACAGACATAGTATCATTCTATGTCTGATCAGCAAAACGGAGCTACTGTCATCCTGTGATATAGAGGGTCTGATACATGAATCAAGGCTTACGAGAATGAGAAAGGAGCTAGATGAGGGAAGATCTGGAGAGTATAGCCAGAGGATTAAGAAAACAGCCACTATGGGCTGCAACTTGAAGTACTGGAGGCGGTGGAGAGAATGGAGTTCATGGGGGTCTCTGAGGCACCACTACATCTGGATGCATGACCTCAGGCAGGAAGCAGGTGGAAAGGTCTGCAAAGCTGCCACATCCTTCAAGACAGTATCTCCTGACCACCCACGGTGAAAGCTTCTCCCTTATTCTTCTTTCCGAATCTCTGCAAGTTCCTCTCAGTGGTAACCTCTAACCCAGAACCCTAAAGGAAGAAGGATTTGGGGAAACATATACCCCAGACCCAGAAGGGTGTGGTGACTGTGCAGAGCTGAAAACGCAACCCAGCTCATGGACCAAGCACTGCTTGACAATACCAGAGGTGACATTTCTCCAGTGGTGGCCAGTACCTACACAGAGCCTGCCATCTTGCTTATGCTGATGGAGATGCAGATGGAGTTGGGGGCCCTGGGATGCCTATGGGAGGTCAGGGTGCAACCCTCAGAACCCAGGTCCACTAGGTTCGCCTGCCTGGCCTTTCGCCATATACCCCTTAACAATACCTACACTGCTTCTACTTTGGGATTGAGATCCAGGCTTGAAACCCAAACCAGTCAACTGGGGATCCAGTATTATCATCTTCATCATCATCATCTTCATTGCTGTTAAGTCCCTTTCCACTGAAAAGTGCCTACTTCCTGCTTTGGATTGTGCTGGATACTTTATATACTTCATCTCCTTTAGTCCACACAATAACCCTTTCAGGCAGGGAGATTTAACCTCTTTTTACAGATGGGGAAACTAAAGTTTGAAATAGTGAAGGAACTTGCTCAACTTCACAGTGTAAATGGCTGAGCCAGGACACAGATCTCTGTCCTGTGTGACTACCAACCCCAGCACACTGACCACGGTGCTGTCTACCAAAGCCAAGTCCTCTCAGACCCCTGCTTCTGGTACTCTTACTTTCCTTCTGGGAGAAACTTTGTCTGCTGGTAACCTAATTACTGTCCTTGCATTCTCCCTCCCTCAACTGAGACCCTTGGAAAGTTCCAAATTTAACTAGATTTCACTAAACTTTCTTGATCATAATATTAACCGCTAATTTCATCCTTGACAAGAGTAGGATGTATTGCCCTGGTTATTTTCTGCAACCCTGCAGAGCATAATATCACTCAATCCATCTGCCCCACTAGAAGTTCTCAATGTACAGCTTGGTCCAAGGTGTTCCTAACTATGACAATAAAAAGCGTTTTTAACAAGTAGCTTCCTCTCCTAACACAGTATAGGGTGAGTGTTCAAGTGTGGGCCCTGGCACGTGATTACCTGTTTTAATCTAGGCTCTACCTCTTACTACCTATGCAGGACCTGACCTCTGAGTCTCAGTTTTCTCATCTATAAACTAGAGATAGTAACCATATCTACTCATAGCATGGTTGTGAGGATTAAATAAAATTAAGACATACAAATAACTTGCTGCAATGCAGTACTTACTATAAGCACACACAGTTGGCTATGGTTATTATGATTATTTTCATAAATCAAAGACATCAGAAAATCCTTGCTTTACAAAATGATACACAGTGCATTTTCTATCCAAGCAAGTCAACTTGAACGGCTGTTTCTGGCATGATGAAACAGTTTCTCAGTATTATGAGGATAAAAATAATTAATAGTGGTTAGCCAATATGGCGCCTTGTGATTTTGAAACAGCTTTCTCATTAATCATAAGCATGCACAATCATTTTTTGTTCATGGACTACATCTTCAGTTAATGGATTCTGAACAGGGGCTGTGTGAGAGCAGCCAGAAGGTATGTGAATTTGTGAAGAAGCAGAGAAGGGCTTGGAAAGCTGCTGTTCAATTGCCAAGGCCTGCAGGACCCCAGGCAGCTGATCTGCATGCTAACTGCCTTGCCAGAAACTAGACTCTGCAGGGCAGACACAGCATTAGTGACGGTATCCCTTTCCCCCTCGTCTGTCTTCATCTTATTTCTGTCACCAGATCTCTCTGTCACCAAAAAAGAAAAACACTCCACCCTGTATCCAAAATGAGCAAGAAATCTGTAAAGACTGGGTCTTTTATGGAGTCTTCACGGCTGGAAAGCTATTGTCAAAATGACCCTTGAGATCCAGGCACATTAAACGGCTTTTAGCAAGACAGTGACATGGTCAGATTTGAACTATAGAAACATCCATCTGGAAGCGTGGAAAAAAGGGGATTGAAGAAAGACTAGCCTGAAAGCACAGCACCTGTTACAATAATCCAGGGCGCTGTTATGTTCAGGGGAGCTGAACGCAGTGTTGTAAAATGGAGATAAATGGATAGATTTGAGAGACAGGAATTAGAACTAAAGAATGATTGGATAAGGGGCTGAGGGAAAAGGAGGATTCAAGGTTCACCCCCCAAGTTCCTGTCATGGTCTATTGGATCCTCTGGGCCTAGAGATGATTAGTAATTCAAATGATCATTTGATTAAATGGCCTCACACACCCAATTTATTAACACAATAGGTCAATATATTAACATTGAGACTATATTCCACCAGACACTGAAATCAATGAATCACTGGCAGTGGGATTTAGGAAACAATCACCTAGTATCTACATGTGCTACGCCAGATAACAACAAGGATATAGAGATCAGTAAGACATGTAACACAACATTTGCAAAGCAAAATTGATAAGTATTACAATAAGGTTAAAAAACTGATTATCAAAAGATAAGGGAAGAGGAGATTAATTCCAACCTACCAGAATAGTGACTTCAGAAAAAGTTGTGACCTTGAATGGTCCTTGAAGAATGAGCAGAATTTCAACAGGCACATCTGTAAAAGAGACATTCCAGGTTGATGAAGTGGTTTCGCAAAACCTCACAGGTATGTGGATGTACTTGCCATATACCAGGAAGGCTGAGTATTTATTACATTTCTTCTCGCCTTTAACATTAGATTCATGATCAACAAAACAGGAGCTGGAAGTTAACACATTAAATGTACAGATCAAGTTTGAAATGCAACTCACTTTGAGTGGATGAAGTAAAAAAAGAAAGGTGTATCATGATATCAAAGAAAGCCAAGTATGACAGAGGAAGCATATTGTGCAGGGGAGTGAAAGCAAGAGATACGTCTGGGAGCAAGAGTTTATACTCGATTTGGGGGACAGTGGTGGGACATTCCAAAGTTTTTGAGAAAAAAATGATGCTATCAGCTCTGCGTTTTAAGACGAGATCTTCAGTGCAAAAAGTCAAGAAAAGGAAATAAAAGGCATAAAGATCAGAAAGGAAGAGGTAAAATTGTCTCTATTTGCAGATGACATGAATTTTTATATAGCAATTCCTAAAGAATCAATAAAATTACTAGTAAAACTAATACCTGAATTGATCAATGCCACGACATACAAGGTTAACATTCAAATTATATATGCTAGCATCGAAAATGGGAAAATTAAATTTTTAAAATTTTTTTTCTGCAATACCATCAAAAAATATAATATACTTAGGAATAAAGTTAACCAAAGACATATAAGACCTCTATGCTGAAACTATGCAACATTGTAAACAGTAAGCTACATAACATGTTGATGGAATGGAAAAGTCAGTTGCCTCTGCCTTATAAGTAATCAATCTATGCATCCAATACAGCCCAAATCACAAGGCAGCAGCTTTCCTGTTGAAATTGACAAGTTGATTCTAAAATTGAGGTAGAACTGTAAATGACCTAGAATATCTAAAAACAATTTGAAAAGGAAAAACACATACTTACACTACCTGCCTTCCAGATTTATTCTGAAATTACAGTTTTCAAACTGTGTGGAACTGGCATCAAGATAGACAAATAGATTAATAAAACAGAATTGAGAGCCTAGACAAACCTCACAAGTATAGTCATTTAATTTTTGACAAGTGTACCTAATCAATCTAATGAAGGTAGGAAAATTTTTCCACAGCTAGATATCCATATTGAAAAAATAAACCTTAATCTCTACCTCACCCTATACTAAAAATTGACTCAGAATTGATCATAAGCCTAAATGTAAAAACTAAAACTATGAAAATTCTAGATTACATGGGAGAATATTTGCCTGGGGTAGATTAAGTTTTCTTAAGTAGGACACAGAAAACCAATAATGATCAACACCCCTTGGTATTTACCCAAAGAAATTAAAAACTTATGTCCACATAAAAACCTGCACACAGTTGTTTAGAGCAGCTTTATTCAAAATTGCCGAAACTTGGAAGCAACCAAAATGCCCTTCCATAGGTGAATCACCTTCTCATTCAGTGAGTGGATAAATAAATAAACAGTGGTACATACAGTACTATTCGGAGCAAAAACAGAAATGAAGTACCAGGCCACAAAAAGACACACAGGAAACTTAAATGCATATTAAATGTATATTACTAAGTGAAAGAAGTCAGTCTGTAAAAGCTACATACTGTATGATTCCAATTATATGACACTGTGGAAAAAGCAAAACTATGGAGAGGGTAGAAAGATGAGTGGTTGTCATGTTTGGGAGGAGGGAGGGATGAAAAGGCAGAACTCGGGGGCCTTTTAGGGCAGTGGAACTATTCTGCATGATACTGTAACGGTGAATACATGTTATTGTACGTTTATCAAAACCAACCAATGTGCACTAAAAGTAAACCCTAATGTAAACTATGGGCTTTGAGTGATAATGACATGTCAGTGTAGGTTCAGCGATTATAACAGATGTGCCAGCTGCTGATGGTCGGCGAGGCTCTGCCTGTGTGGGGAAAGGGATAGACAGAAACTCTACTTTCCCCTCAGTTTTGCTATGAATCTAAAACTTCTCTAAAAAAACGTAGCATGTAGCACAGTCCCTGCAAAATAAAAGCTCAGTAAATATATGGTTTATTTCATAAGATCATTAACAAAAAAGTTTTAGGTCAACTCCATGCAGTGTGCCCTTTTATAAGCTTTTCATTAGAGATGCCAAATATATTCTAGACTGTAAGGGGACGTGGGTAGGTTACCATATAAAGCATCATTATATTAATTTAAAGGCTGATAACTAAGCCAGTCAATATAATTTGGGAACTCTGGGATAAATTAACAGTGGGCAGCGTGTGGAGAGGGTCTTGAGGTGATACCCAGCTAGACCCGTCCTAGAGCAAGGTCAGCTCTGGCTCCTGAAAGAACCTGGTTACCAATGAATGCCAGTTCCTTCTTTATCTTCAGGGACTAAGCCCTATGGCCTTTCCAGAATTTACAGACCTGGGACTATCTCAGTAGTTATTTCTTTGCCCAACCACCTAATAAAATATGTATATGTAAATATACACATAAGGTTTATTTTCAAGGCCAGGAGAGTAGGTCTGGTATGATTTCAAACTGCCCATTAAGAAGTTAATTTCTATTTCTCCATCTTCTGAATGCCTAGAAATCCCTTTACCTGACTGTGGGGGGAAAACGGGACTTTAACCTATTGAGTCAAAAGATGTAAGCTGCAAATACCTGTGTGAGGTCACTTTTTAGACAGACTATGTTTCACAGGGGTAAAAATCCAAGAAATTGATCAACCAAAAGATAAGTTCTCAGATAATTTCCTGTTCTTGGGAAGAAACAAAAAGTAAGCAGAAAGATATCGTAGTGGGTTCACTGGCACTTGACCTTCAGTGAAATTATATTGCATATCCTGTTCAGAAATGATGCTGGTTATGTCTGGTTGTACCAGGAGTTGGGCGTCTGTATGCCTGACAACCTCCCCAGGGGATTCTGATGTTCACCAAAGCTACACAGTCACCACTCAGAGGGCTTTACCCTCCTAATAATTACCTCCAAGGAAACCTGGTTGTTTGGGTGAAATCTGGAAAACCATGTCTTATCTTAACAGTTGATACAAAAACTTCTTTCAAGAAGGACAGTGTCTTTATTTGCAACGTGACACTTGGAGAAGTAGGTGACACCTAAAGCTATGAATGTTTAAAAACAGGAAGAAAATGGTTTTGCTCCTGCCTGGAGGGGACAGAGGGGAGAGGGAGGGAGGGGGGAGGAGGAGGGGGAAAGCCAGCAGGTGATGTTCTACTGGAAGCTGTGTTGCTGAGACACGTATCCCAATTCCGAAACCCCACAACCATTCCCACTCCCCAAGCCTCACTTAAGTCTACTGGGCACAGAAATTGCCTCGTGGAAAGACGCTTTTGTGGAAATCAAGACAAGCACAGAGATCCGTGCCTGGGTCCACATGTAGAAAACAGGGAGGCACCTGTGGGTTAGCACGCTGTCCACAGAGAGAGGGTCAGAGACATTCAAAGTCAGGATTTTTATAGAGTGAAAGACCTGGAGATCTGCAGGAACCTTGTAGACTGCCGTAGGATAAGCTATGTGAGAACTGGACCAATCTCTCCCAGATCTGAAGGAGGAGGAACACTCTAGTTGATATGTAACAGCTACACACGTAAGCATCCTTGTCAACAGAAGCTAAGGAGCACTTTGAGAGAGGCCGCAGCTTGAAGGATATGTGTTGAAGCTGGGTTTTACCTGTGTACATTATTGATTTGGGGCCATTGGAAGGACAAACTACAAAAACATCCGTAATAACCATGCTGATTACTCCTCTGCGCAAAAATCTACTGCTTGTCTTTTTTACAAATGACATGAAGGAGATAAAGGCAGCTTCGAGGTATCAGTTTATAGAATGAGATTCTAAAAAAAAAAATGCTACAGTGGTGAAGATTGGCAGAATAACAAAGAAAGGGGGAGGGGAAAAAGCACTTATTATTCCTTTAAGTTGAGCCCTCAGTCCCCGGTTTGGACAGCCTTTAGGGAGAACTATTCTAAACTGATATGATGGGATTTCCCTGGTGGCACAGTGGATAAGATTCCGAGCTCCCGATGAGGGGGGGCCCCGCGTTCGATCACTGGGGAACTAGATCCCACATGCATGCCGCAACTAAGGAGACCTCGAGCTGCAACTAAGGAGCCCACCTGCTGCAATGAAGACCCAGTGCAACCAAATAAATATTAAATAGATAAAATAAACTGACATGTTTTGTGACAGGCTGGGTCCACCAATCCTGATATAGGGCAAAGCCCCATTCCAAGTTCCTACCATGGAACATGACGTCAGAGAATTCAGCTACTGCAGCTTTCCACAAAGGAAAACATGCAACAGTTATTGCAAAAGTTATAGATATTAAAATCAGTTGAATAATGGTTAGAAAATCCACTGATCAATCCACTTTTATCAACCTGTTTCAAGCTCTCCCAATGTTTAATTATGTAAAAATCTTTGCTGTAGATCAATATTCCTTCTGATACTATACTAGATTTGGGAAAGAGCCAGGGTAAGTCAGTATTGAAAATGGACTAAAAAAAATTAGTTATAAGTATGTGAAAAGATCTCTGCAAAAATTTCACCACCTACTTACAAGCCTATGTGAAAATCACTGTGTCCTTAAAATGTCCTATAATCCTCGGGTAGCATTTGCCATAAATTCTCCTCCCAGAAAATCTCTAGAAACCACAAAGGAACAAAAGACCTTATCACTGGCCTTTGGAAGAGATAAAATTGCAGCCTTGTTTTTTACCACACAATCAGAGGTCTTTGTTCAAGGTCAGGCATTTCCTTCTGCACTTGATGTGTCTGCTGTAATTGCAACTGGCACCACAAAAGCAGATGCCCCCAGAGCTCTGAGGTTTGTCTGCCAGGAAAAGAGGAAAAGGTGCTGAAGCTGCTGGGTTGTGTGACTGTCTCTGATTTCAAAATTGTCTGCAGTTTCTCAAAAGGAAGGACATAGGTAGAAAAAGAAAAGAATACTCTCCCAAACTATTAATGCCATCTGATTCATCATACCTTTGCCAGCGGAAGTGGTTTCTATGTATGTTTACACGTGCACTCAAATGGTATATCTGGCTCTGACATTATGAAAAATATAGGGGACAGTCTGGTACCAGACTGAGTCAGCGAACTACATGGGTGTTAGACCAGAAATGACGCCCTCACCAGCTTCTATACCAAAATCCTCTATCTCCACTTTAACTAGTTTGAATAAATCATCACGACAAAGAAACTGATTTACATGAAAATAGGGTATTAGGCCATTTAACACCGTGTATCTTGTGCCATTTGGTAATACCATGTACCTTGTGCATCTTTGTTGCAGTTTTCTGAGCAGAGGATTTATTAATGTTCTACCACCATCTTTTAATGTTCCAATTCTACTCCCTGCAATCACCTTGACTCTATTCATCAACTTGGAGTACAATTAGGACATCTTGGGTTCCTTCAAATAATCAGTCAAACCCTCACCTGCTTTATCAGGAAGTATACATTCCTTTCTTAGGTCCCCCATCACCATCCAGAATTGTCTTAGTACCCAAAGGGGACTGGTCCTCCTTACAATGCCATGAACAAGAAAACAAAAAAGAAAGGAAGGAAAAGAAATTCTAATCAATCCACTAACCCTGGCACCAATGCTGGCCTCACATCCTCACCAACACTTGCTATTGTTCCATCTTTTTAAATTATAGCCATCTGAGTAGATGTGAAGCAGCATCTCATTTTTGTTTTCATTTGCATTTCTTTAATGATAAATGATGCTGAGCTCCTTTCCATGTGCTTAATGGCCTCTTCTAAATCTTCTTTAGATAAATATCAATTTAAATCATTTGCCCAGATTTTAACTGGATTTTTTGTCCTTTTATAGTTGAGTTGCAAGAGTTATTTATATATTTTGAATGTTAGTCCCTCATAGATACATAATTTGCAGGTATTTTCTCCCATTCTGTGGATTATCTTTCCACTTTCTTGATAGTGTCCTTTGAAGCACAAATGTTTTTAATTATGGTGAAGTCAAACTTACAGATTTTTTGTTCTTTAGCTGCATGTATTTTTGATATCATAGCTAAGAAACCATTGCCTAATCCAAGGATGCAAAGATTTTTACCTATGTTTTCTTCCACAATTTTTATAGTTTTACCTTTTACATTTAGGTCTTTGGTCCATTTTGAGCTAATTTTTGTGTATGATGTTTGCTAAGTGTCCAACTTCACTATTTTGCATGTCAATATTCAGTTATCATCATTTATTGCAAAGACTATTCTTCCCCCACTGAATTATCTTGGCACCACTGTCAAAAACCAAACGGTCATAATGTAAGGGTTTGTTAATGCACTCATAATTCTACTCAATTGATCTATATGTCTATCTTTATGCCAATACCACACAATCTTGATATTGTAGCTTTGCAGTAAGTTTTGAAAGTGGGAAGTGTGGGTCCTCCAACTTTATTGTTGTTCAAGAGTGTTTTGTCTAATCTGGGTCCCATGCATTTCCAGATGAATTTTATGGCCAGCTTACCCATTTCTGGAAAACAAAAAAAAAGCAGCTATGATTTTAAAAGGGACTGCAATGGATCCATATTGAATCCATAGACCAATTTGGGGATTATTCCATTTTAACCATATTAAATCTTTCAAACCATGAAACTGGGATGTTTATTATTTCCATTTATTTATTTTTTATTTATTTATTTTTGGTTGTGTTGGGTCTTCGTCGCTGTGTGCAGGCTTTCTCTAGTTGCGGCAAGCGGTGGCTACTCTTCGATGTGGTGCGGGGGCTTCTCATTGCTGTGGCTTCTCTTCTTTTGGAGCACAGGCTCTAGGCACGTGGGCTTTGGTAGTTGTGGCATGTGAGCTCGGTAGTTGCGCCTTGCGGGCTGTAGAGCACAGGCTCAGTAGTTGTGGCGCACGGGCTTAGTTGCTCCGCGGCATGTGGGATCTTCCCGGACCAGGAATCAAACCAGTGTCCCTTGCATTGGCTGGTGGATTCTTCTTTTTTTGTTTTACAGAGATTTTATTTACTTATTTATTTTTTATTTTTGGCTGCATTGGGTCTTTGTTGCTGTGCATGAGTTTTCTCTAGTTGCAGCGAGCAGGGGCTACTCTTCATTGCAGTGCGTGGACTTCTCATTGTGGTGGCTTCTCTTGTTACGGAGCATGGGCTCTAGGCACATGGGCTTCAGTAGTTGTGGCACATGGGCTTCAGTAGTTGTGGCTCACAGGCTCTAGAGCACAGGCTCAGTAGTTGTGGTGCACAGGCTTAGTTGCTCCATGGCATGTGGGATCTTCACAGACTAGGGCTCAAACCCATGTCCTCTGCATTGGCAGGCAGATTCTTAACCACTGCACCACCAGGGGAGTCCCAACAGGCGGATTCTTAACCACTGCACCACCAGGGAAGTTCCTATTTAGGTAGTTTTAAATTTCTTTCAAAGATGTGTTGTTGTTTTTGGTGTACAAGTCTTACAGTTATTTTATTAAATTTATTCTTAACTGGGTTTTTTATATAAGGAATTATTTTTTGTAATTATTGTTTGGGGTTGTTCATTGCTATTGTATAGAAATATAACTGATTTTTATATACTGATCATGTATTCTGCAACTTTGCTGTACTGTTTATTAGCTGTAACAGTTTTTTTGTCTGTGAATTCCTAAGGATTTTCTATATGCAAAATCATGTCATCTGTGAACAGAGATAGTTTTAATTCTTCTTTTCTGATATGAATGGTTTTCTTTCTTTTTCTTGCCCAACTGCCCTGGCCAGAACCTCCAGTACAATATTGAATAAAAGTGGTGAGAGTAGACATCCTTGCCTTCTTCTTAATCTTAGCAGAAAAGCTTTCAATCTTTCACGTTTAAGTATGATGTTAGCAGTGCGTTTTTCATAGGTGCACTTTATCAGTTGAGGATATTTCCTTCTACTAGTTGGTTGAATGTTTTTATCATAACATGGTGTTGGATTTTGTTAAATATTAATACTTTTTCTGTATCAGTTGAGAAGTTCATATTATTTTTATCTTTATTAATTGGTGTGTTACATTGATTGATTTTTTTTTTTTTTTTTTTTTTATGCGGGCCTCTCACTGTTGTGGCCTCTCCCATTTGCGGAGCACAGGCTCCGGACGCGCAGGCTCAGCGGCCATGGCTCACGGGCCCAGCCGCTCCGCGGCATGTGGGATCTTCCCGAAACGGGGCACGAACCCGCGTCTCCTGCATCGGCAGGCGGACTCTCAAGCACTGCGCCACCAGGGAAGCCCTGATTGATTTTTTATATCTTGAAACAAGCTTGCATTCCTGGAATAACCCACTTTGTCATGATGAATGATTCTTTTTATATCTTGTTGGATTTGCTTTTCTGGTACTTTGTTGAGGATTTTTGCTCCTAAATTTGTAATTTATATTCTTTCTATATTCATAATACAGTTTTTTTTTCCTTGTGATGTCTTGGTCTTATTTTGGTATAAAAGTAATAGTGACCTTATAAAGATGATTTGGGAAATGTTCCCTCCCTTTCTATTTTTTGGAAGAGTCTGTGAAAGATAGGTGTTAATTCTTCTTTAAACATCTGGTAGAATTCTCTAGCAAATTCACCATCTAATCCTGACCTTTTCTTTGTGTGTAGTTTTTTGATTACTAATTCAATTTCTTTACTCATTATAGACCCAAATAGTTTTTCTGCATACAGTTTTTCTGTCTTCTTAAATCAGTTTTGAAAGATGTGACTTTCCAGGAATTTGTCCATTTTATCTAGATTATCTAATTTTTTGGCATACAATTGTTCATAGTATTTACTTTTAGGTCTTTTTATTTCTGGGATGTTGCCTCTTTTACTCCTGACTTTACTAATTTGAATCTTCTCTCTTTTTTGTCAGTCTAGCTAAGTTTTGACAATTGTGTTGATCTTTTCAAAGGATCAACTTTTGGTTTTCTCCATTGTATTTCTATTACCTATTTCATTTATTTTCTCTCTAATCTGTATTATTTCCTTTCTACTGCTTACTTTGGGTTTAGTTTGTTCTTCTTTTTCTAGTTTCCTAAGGTAAAAGATCAGATTACTGATTTGAGATCTTTCTTTTTTATTTAATATAAACATTTACAGCTATACATTTCTCTCTAAGCACCATTGCTAAGCTCTACCCCAAAACTTTTGGTATTTTGTGTTTTCACTTGCACTTGTCTTATTTTCTAATTTCCTTTTCATTTCATCTTTGATCCATTGGTTGTTTAGGAGTGTGTGTTTGACTTCCACATATTTGTGAATTTCCCAAATTTCCTTCTGTTACTGAGTTCTAATTTTATTCCATTGTGTTCAAAGAACATACACTGCATGACTTCAACCTCTTTAGATTTATTGAGTCATTATTTTTTATGATCCAACATATGGTCTATCCTAGAGAATGTTCCATGTGCACTTGAGAAGGATGTGTATACTGCTGTTGTTGAGTGCAGTGGTCTATTCATTTCTCTTAGGACTAGTTGGTTTATTGTATTGTTCAAGCTTTCTATTTCCTTGTTAATCTTATGTCTAGTTGTTCTATCCATTATTGAAAATGTGATCTTGAATTTTCCAACTATTACTTTTAAATTGTCTATTTCTTCCTACAATTGTGTCAGTTTTTGTTTCATGTATTTTGGGGCTTTGTTGTTATATGAATACATGTTTATAATTGTTATCTTCTCTTGATGGATCTTGTATCTTTTAAAATACGCTTTTTTTTCTTTAGTAACAATTTTTGTCTTAAAGTCTATTTTTTTCTAATAATAGCATGACTACCCTAGCTCTATTTTGCGTATTGTTTGCATGATATACCTTTATCTATCCTTCTACTTTCAACCTATCTGTGTCTTTGAATATGAAGCATGTCTCTTGTAGATAGAATATAATGGATCATTTTTTTATCCTTTCTGTCAAACTCTGCCTTTTGATTGGAGTGTTTAATCCATTTATATTTAATGTAATTATTAATATGACAGAATTTATATCTGCTGTTTTGTTATTAGTTTTCTATATGTATTATCATTGTTTTGTTCCTCTGTTCCTCTATTACTGTCTCATTTAGTGTTAGATAGATATTTTCGGGCTTCTCTGGTGGCGCAGTGGTTGGGAGTCCGCCTGCCAATGCAGGGGACACGGGTTCGTGCCCTGGTCCGGGAGGATCCCACATGCCGTGGAGTGGCTAGGCCCGTGAGCCATGGCCGCTGACCCTGCGCGTCCAGAGCCTGTGCTCCGCAATGGGAGAGGCCACGGCAGTGAGAGGCCCATGTACCGCAAAAAAAAAAAAAAAAAAAAGGTATTTTCTAGTGTACCATTTTAATACCCTTGTTTTTTTTACAATATATTTTTTTAATATTTATTTATTTGGTTGGGCTGGTCTTAGTTGCGGCATGTGGGCTCCTTAGTTGTGGCATGTAAACTCTCAGTTGTAGCATACATGTGGGATCTAGTTCCCTGACCAGGAATTGAACCCGGGCCCCCTGCATTGGGAGCGTGGAGCCTTAACCACTGTGTCACCAGGGAATTCCCTACAATATATTTTTAAAGTTATTTTCTTAGTGGTTGCTCCAGGGATTACAATTAATATTTTAAATAATAACCTAGTTCAGATCTCTCCTCACTACTAGTTTATTTTAAAAATATTCTACGTTTTCATCAAATTAAAGCATGCACAAAGTTAAATACCCCCAAATATTAATGACCATAAAAGCAGTAGTCTACTGCCCCACTCGACAGAGTGAACTACTTTCAACAGTTTATGTTTTGCGTTCTTCTAAAGATTGTCTCCACATTTTAAATAATACATTGATACCACTAAATTTTCATTTATCAAATCTAGATATCATTTCCTTACTGCAATGATAGATGAGGAGTTATTTTATTATTTGACCCCAACCTCAAAAATTTGAAGCTTATGTCATTATTTTTTGTTTTTTTTACTAGGTTACCTTTATAAGTTTAGCTCATTAATATAATATAGTTCTTTTTCCACCAACTAGAGATAGAATCTCTTTAATCCCCACATTTGTAAGATATGGATATTAGCAACCCTATCTTCCTTCCACATTTTCTCCCTCTTTCTTTTTCTCAACTACAATTAGGAATATTTTGACTTTTCCATTGTCAAGGTTGACAATATTTATATTCTGTCCTGAAATTTTATATTTTTGCACTTAGTCTATAGGCTAACTCTCATTGTTGAAAACCAACAGACAGTATTTCCATTACTATTACTCAACTGTTCATAGCATAGCTAGATAGCAAACTATGGCAAAATTTTCTTTCCTGAGATTGCAGCAGAATTATCTCTGTGCCACTTCAAGAGCAACAAGGTCAACCAAGTTTTCTGTCCTTCCTTCTCCCTCCCTCATGCCCTAACTGCTCAAACCCTGATACATGTCACTTTGCTGCTTATGTGACCACAACTTCCTTGTGCTGTTGAAAAGTCAATTTTGCCTTTCATCAAGATTCTGATGGACTTACCTGAACCATAAACCTCATGATAAGTTTTCAGTCAATATTTACTGAAATTATCTGAATAACCAGCCTATCCCCACTAATAAGTGAAATGTTAAAATATTGCTATTTTCCAGGGATTTTGTATGTGACTATTGGCAAAAGAAGAGAAAAATTATTCACTTTGTCCCTTTAGGATAAATTCCAACCCAGTTTTAGCCATACCAAATTTTCTCAAAACTTTTGTGAGCAATATTGGTATCATACCACCCAGCCTGGCTTCCAGAAATCACAATGACTTTGTGTACTCAATATTAACTAGCCAAAAGGGAAATAAATATTTTATTTTTCCATAATTGAACTAAAGTTTTTTATCTGTCAGGTTTTAAATAAAAAGTATCTGGCTTCATTTAAAGAATTAACCTAAGGTATTTGGTTCCCAAAGAGTGTGTACATAATGAAGAATTACAATAATCAAATTTAAGGGAAGAAAGAAGGACCCATGAGCAAAATGTTGACAGTGATTAAAAAGTAATACCACTGAGAGAAATAAGCAGCCTTAATCATCAAGAGAATGAATGATTTCTAGCCTCCTAAGCCAAGCTTTATAAAGCCACCCACAGCCTTTCCCATTCAAATAGGTACCTCTGTCAGCCTCATGGAACATGGATTCTAATTTGGATTCTAATTTGGATCCTCAGACCTCTATGAAGACCTTCAGCAAATTGATTAAATCCTTATATTTGTTTAAAGAGTTTTAAGTTTGTAAAATTTCTGGGTAGAGGGCTTATAGATTTAATTAGATTTGTATAGGGTTCCAAGACCCCCCTAAAAATTGAGATCACAGTCACAGATTAAATAGTCTACTTGGATTTTGTGTGTTGACAGCCCAAGCCATAAGCACATATACCCAAGACTGCTTCTTTAGAAAAACTACTAATCCTGTCAGAGCCACACGTAACTTACCTGTCTTCTTCCTGACTTCTTAGTCAAGCTGCACACTGAACACGTCTCTTTCATTTTTATTTCATGCCTACGAGAAATCATACATGGCTTAAAGAAAATTACAAGTGAAGCCTACACCTCCTAAACAGTTATTTTATAACCATCAGAGCCATTGGATAATAGCAAAACATCTGCCAAAAATTTCACTGAAAATTATTTTAAAAACATGGTAAGCCTCTGGTTCACTCTATGGGGGCCTGGAGAACAGAAAGTAGTAAGTGTCCTAGATTCCTTAGACACACGCATTCGAGACTGAGGACAGGAAATTTCATGGACAGGCAGGGGCTGGCTCTCCAGGGAAGGTTCTGGGAACTAGTCTCTGGGGCAGAAAGAGACATTCCCTCTGAGAGGCAGAAACTTGCTGCCCCTTGAAGAAAAAGTCACAATGTTTAGTGCCTCTTGGGATTTCAGAGGCGCATCCACCACGTTTTCGTGCACTTACCGAACCCATTTTCTGTTGACTCCAATGGCTGTCAACTTAAGTGAGGCTAAGGGCAAGTGGAGGTTCTCCAGCTGGTCCAGGCCATGTTGCAGACAGCCCTAAACCTTGACTCTTATGATCTAGCAGATGCAATGGGACTTGATGGGCCTGTGACAGATTATTACTCTGTGGGGACTTCTGTAACATTCGAGTGGCAACCTCTAGAGCTGGGGGACAAACATGCCCTTTTCAAGCTATTGTCCTTTTGAAAAACATCTCTTGGTCTGCTCTTGGGCCCAGTGAATATTCAGTACCTCACCATGGGACACCCATTGACCACGTAACTTCTCCCTGTAACATTACACATTAAGTGTGTCTAATCAGTGGCATCGCCATAAACTCAGGCACATTCAACAAACCGTAATCAAATGATTGATATACACTGATATACTGACAGAAATCAAATATAGACACATTTATCTTTATAAATATTGAGAGAGAGAGAGAGAGAGAGAGAGAGAGAGAGAGAGAGAGAGAGAGAGAGAGAGAGGACCCACTGAGACAGATCTTACAGGCACTGACCTGACTGCGGGAGCAGTTTGCACTCGCTGAGGACTCACTCGGGCCTCCTCCTGCCACTTCTTCCTCAACCCTCGCTGACGGCCTCTGGGGAGTTTCCTCTGAGGAGGGAAAGATGCAAGCTTGACTTACAGACAGTTCTTCACCACAGTGATGTTGGCAGCTAGAAGCAGACTGTGGAGAAACTCATCGCCCTCCTTGTGGGTGACCATGAAAGGTGGTGGAGGGAGTTTCTCCCCATGGGTAGAAGACTGAACAGGATAGTTTTCTTTCTCTCAGTAAGTTGTGGTAACAACCACTAAACATGAGTGCTTACAATAAAGATTGTTTCTCACTCTCTGGAATGTTGGCTCTGGGTGAACAGAGCATGTGGCTTTGCTCTGCATGTTTCCTCAGTCTTACAACCAAAATGAAAGCACAGCCCCCATCTATGGCTTTGCATTCTTGTGTCAGAGGAAGAGAGACCATGGCAAAGCTCACAACGGCATCCTGATGGCTTATCTGAACATACTAGGTGTTGTGTCTGGTCACATTCCATTGGTCAAAATATGTCATGCGGCAAAGCTTAACCTATCTTCACAGGAGTAACTTAGTCACTGACAATGAGTAGGCTCTATAATCCTTTAATAGGAAGAGGGTGTGCATAGCTAGGGAAAACAGTATAATCTACCACAAGCAGTACATATCATTGTTCACTTTTACTGGAAAGACTGTTTAAGATATGGTTCAAGACCAATGATGGGGGAATCTAATAAAAAAAATGACACAAATGAACTTTTTTACAAAACAGAAACAGACTCACAGATCTCGAAATCAAACTTGGGTTTACCAAAGCGGAAATGTGGGGGGAGGTGATAAACTGGGAGATTGTGATTGATATACACACACTACTATATACAAAACAGATAACCAACAAGGACCTACTGTATAGCACAAGCAACTCTAGTCAATATTGTGTATTTGCTATATGGAAAAGAATCTGAAAAAGAATGGATATATGTATATGTATAACTGATTCACTTCGCTATACGGCAGAAACTTACACAACATTGTAAATCAACTATACTCCAATAAAAATTATTTTTTAAAAAAAGACCAACTGATGGGGAGTGGCTGACAGTTTAGCTGCATCATGGATAGAGACATGGTACAAGAAAGCTTGAAGAGGAAGTATGTGTGGAGACTTCTCAAAGTGGACCCAGGGTAGGAAGATATTTATGTCCCATGTGACTCCTCAGCAGAGTCCCACCACGGAGGAAACTCTTAATAATCAGACCTAGATATATGTCATACATCTAGTGTATGTCAATCAGCCTGTATCTTTAGCCAGTGAACTCATGAACTAAGCGACTCTGACAACAGGGACAGACAAATAACCCCATGAAGACCAACTGGTCACTTTCTCTGATGAGTGCTCCAACTGCCAGCAGCAGCAGGAACCAACCCTAAGCTCAGGGATATAAAACCATTGCCTTGGATGGGGGCAAAGCAACCAGCTAGCTAGCTTGTAACAGGCTGATTGCTTCAGGCCCCTTCTATCAGGGTGAGGACTTTGATTTTTCCTCACTGGAATAATCGCTCTTTCTGGATCTGGATTTGCAGCAGCACACGGTGACAAGGCATCCTTACAAACTGTTCCGCCAGTCTCCCAGTCATCCTGGAGCCTGATTCTACAGCCTTCCCACTGATTCTGTGGGCTGCACAGTTTCCTTCCAATAAATCCTTTTCAGCTCACAGGCAGTTTCTGCTACTTGAAACGAATAATCGAGACTGAAAAAACAAAGTCCTTGGATTTTCTGCTCAGTCACTTTCCTTATGAAACAAAGCCCTAAATTCCCAACTTCCCCAAATCCTGCAGGTCCGAAAACATGGATGAGACTGGAGGGCGTTATGCTAAGACGGAGAAAGACAAATACTGTGTGACCTCACCTACATGTGGAATCTACAAAATTCAGACTCATAGCAACAGAGAACACATTGGTGGTTGTCAGGGGCTGGTGGTGGGGAGCTGGGAAAATAGGTGAAGGTGGTCAAAGGGTACAAGCTTCCAGTTATAAGACGAATGAGTTTGGGGGATGTAATGTACAGCATAGTGGCTACAGTTAGCAATACTACATTGTACATTTGAAATCTGCTAAGAGAGTAGATTCTAAAAGTTCTCACCACAAAAAACACTTTGTAACTACATGAAGTGATAGATATTTTAACTGACCTTTCTGTGATAATCATTTTGCAATATATACAGATGGCAAATCATTACATTGTACACCTTAAATTTACACAATGTTATATGTCAATAATATCTCAATAAAGCTGGGGAAAAATTCCCAACTTCTCCATAAATGAAGCAAGAAGTTTCCTCCTTTTTAGAATTATAGGCTTGGCACCCAAGCTATAATCAAATCAATCCAAGAGGAATTTCTTGGAGATTCAAGTTTAGGCTGTCTAGGCAAAACACTGCTAAGTTGAGTAATTCACCACTGAATTTGTTCAGTACAAGCAGCAAGGCTCTCATTCACTACATCAGATACTTCTTTTTCATAAAACCATTGTATATTTCTTGGATAGTCTGTCATCTTTTCTATACTTCATTTTTTTCTACATAAAATAACTCAAATGAGGCAGTTCTATTTAAAATCTAGTAGTAATTGCTAGCACGTCTGTAAGTTTTCGTCAGGCATCTTTACTAAAAGGATGCATCCAGAAGCTTCTCAGTGACCAAAATTAGGCAGAATTCAGGCAACTCCAAAGCAACCTCTTAGCACTTATCTGGGTCTCTTGAATTTTTTTTTTTTTTTTTTTTTTTTAAGTCTTCACGTCACACACTCCTGCCTGCATCAAACTTCTGCTAGCCTTGGTGTAATACCTTAGTCAAGACAGGCTAAACTCTGAAATCTTAGTGACTGACTTAATGCAACAAAGGCTCCTTTCATGTCTATCTCATTCATCTAATGTTTATATAAGGCAGCTCTATTCCATGCAGTGACATAGGAACCCAGTACGCTCACAATGGTGGTTCCATGATCTCAACCTATAACCTCCATAGCCCTTTGGCCTGAACAATTCATGTGTCCTCAGCCTAACTGCTAGCAAGCCTGGGGATGCAGAAGGAACACCAACTGCAGGTAGAAATGAATCAGGTATTATTCATTTGTTCTAGCGTTCAAAAGCATTGTTTTCTTTACTAGCTGGTACATGTCTGACACTTTGTATGTACCAGGGCTCTGAACTTGAGCTAGCCATAGGCCTTTCCTCAAGGAGATTACAATTCAGGAAAATGCAAACAATTAAGAGCATCATATAATAAGCATAGGACAGGGGTTACTGTTAAAGCACAAGGAAGGGGAAATCAGGGTAAGATTTTTGGAAGAGGTGATTTTTGAGCTGAGTTTTTAAGGTTCTAGTTCAAACCAAGCAGATGATGGGAGGGAAAAGAACGTTCTAGGCGAAGAGATCAGAATGTCAGGACACCTGGAAAAACAGTAACAGCATGGCGATTTCAGAGAAGGTGGATCAGAGGATAGAAGAGGCAAAGTCACAAAAGTTGAATTGAAAGTACTTTCCCAAAGGATATTCATCAGAATCGAGTCCCCTGATTTGCTCCATGGCAAAAGGATTCGATGGTTAAATGTGTAATATGTTGGGGGAAGTTAGCAGATTACATTCACATTTTAGCATACTGAAAGTTCTAAGAAACTCTATGGTATCGAGTCTGACTAGACTCTGAATAGATTTACCAAACTTAATATGAAATCCTATTAACAGCTCATAGAATAGGTAAGCTAGGGAACAGAGATGGAAAAAATCTGGAACTAAGTGCTGGATAAATAGATAAGTTACAGATAAATGCTAAAGAACTTGAATTTTATCCTGAATGTTGTAAGGACAATGAAGGATTCTAAATAGAATAAAAATTTGAAAATGCTACTATGGCATGGTAATTCAGGCATGAAGCATTAGGGCCTGAACAGATTTTTTTAGAATTATGTCACTGAATCTACTAGGACTGTTTGTTCAAAGTCAGGGTTTGTAATTTCTTCATCTCTGAAATACACACATTCCAAGCCCAAGATTCTGCACATAGCAGAGGCTCCATAAAATGAAGAATGATTCAATGAATTAAGTGGCTTTTGAAATGGTTCCCAGTGATCTCTGCCCTCTTGGTCTTCATGCCTTTTGTATAATCCCCTCCCCTTAAGCATGGGCTGGACCTAACGACTTACTCCTAACAAATGGAATACAGTGTAGACTGCCATTCCGCGGTTAGGCTACAGAAGACTGTGACTTCCACATTACTTTTCTTACTCTCTTGCTGGAATTCACTCTTGCCTTCTTGCTTGCTTGCTACCATTCTGTAAGATGTTCTATGGATAGAGCCACATGGCAAGGAACTGCAAGAGACCAACAGACAACAACTCATGAGGAACAAAAGCCTCAGTTTAATGGACCCCAGGAATGAAGTCCTACCAACAACCATGTGAGTGAGCTTGGAATTAGATTCTCCCCAGTCCAGCCTTGTGTGACTGTAGCCTTGGAAGACAGTCAGAGCCAGGGGACTCAGCAAAATGTGGTTCCTAACCTATAGAAACTGGGAGGTTATAAATGTGTACTTTTTAAGCTGTTAAGTTTTGGGGTAAATTGTTATGAAGCAATAATTAGCACAGTAAATGGATAGATCAATCAATCATTAAATTTTTCTCCATTTTATGTCCTTGATATTTATCAAGTCTCCTTCCTTCCTCTTTGGTACTTGAATGACACAACAGCTGTGTGTTTGATGGTGCAATGCACCCCATCATTTTCACCTTTTCCTGTATTCTTGCCTTTTCCCATGTGACGTAGTCATTTTTCACATTAAAGAAGTAAAATACATTTTCCTATCTCTTGACATTGGGTTTAGTATTAATCCGTGCTGAATTAGGTCAGCCCGGCAGGCACACTGATCGGAGACGACCAAATTTACAATGTATTGGTAACAGCCCATGCCTTTGTAATGATTTTCTTTATGGTAATGCCTATTATAATTGGAGGCTTCGGAAACTGACTAGTCCCCTTAATAATCGGAGCGCCTGATATGGCCTTTCCTCGCCTAAATAATATGAGCTTCTGACTACTTCCCCCCTCATTCCTTCTACTAATAGCATCCTCAGTAATTGAAGCAGGTGCGGGTACAGGTTGAACCGTATATCCCCCTCTAGCTGGAAATCTAGCACATGCGGGAGCTTCAGTAGATCTTACCATTTTCTCCCTACATCTAGCCGGCGTGTCCTCAATTCTCGGAGCCATCAATTTTATTACAACCATCATCAACATAAAACCTCCTGCCATAACTCAATATCAAACACCCCTCTTCGTATGATCAGTCCTAGTTACAGCAGTACTCCTATTACTATCATTACCTGTCCTAGCAGCCGGAATTACAATACTATTAACAGACCGAAATCTAAATACAACTTTTTTCGACCCCGCAGGAGGAGGTGATCCAATTCTATATCAATACCTATTCTGATTTTTCGGCCATCCCGAAGTATATATTTTAATCTTACCTGGCTTCGGAATAATTTCACACATCGTAACCTACTACTCAGGAAAAAAGGAGCCTTTCGGATACATAGGAATAGTTTGGGCTACAGTCTCCATTGGGTTTCTAGGCTTTATCGTGTGAGCTCACCATATATTCACAGTCGGAATAGACATGGACACACGAGCATATTTCACATCAGCCACTATGATTATTGCCATCCCTACAGGAGTAAAAGTATTCAGCTGACTTGCAACACTTCACGGAGGAAATATCAAATGATCTCCCACTCTAATATGAGCCCTTGGCTTTATTTTCCTATTTATAGTAGGAGGCCTAACGGGTATACTAATACTTTGGCTAACAGAATAAGGCAGAGTGCCAGTTACAAGCCTAGGTTTAAGAGGCCTTCAGTGTTTTCACTCACATTGTCTTGCAATTATGCCACTGCTATGAGAAGAATTCGATCAAACTAGTCTGCTCATCCCCAGAAGAGGATGAGAGATGTCGGGCTCAACACATGGTCAAGCCCAGTCTTGATCAGCCGACCCCCAGACTATCCACCAAATCATGAGCCAAACAGATGCTTAGTCACGTGTGCCTCTGAGACCTTGTGATTTTGTTGTTGTTGTTGCTACATACTATGACGATAGTTGACTGACACAGCTGTGTTCAGGAAAGGGGGATGGGAAGCTTCCT
>NW_006792323.1:1651895-1654482 GCF_000442215.2 Lipotes vexillifer | reverse complement strand
CCTGCTGAAGAACAGTCTGGTCAACTAAACCCCAAGTCTAAACATTAGCTCAAGTAAAGAAAAAAGTACACAGATAAATTTTTTCAGGCAATATGAAATAATTTGATCAATTTTCCTAAACTCTGAAATTTTTAGATGCTGTTATTAGTGGCTTGTTAACACCCTGAACAAGTTACGGCAGAGAAAGTGGATTCCAGTTTATCACTTACCTTAATAAGTTATAGAAATATATGAAGGTATTTAAAAGAAAATCCTCTTCTTCTCTCATACAAAATTACTTTTACTAGGGTTTCTGTTGGTCTGGTTAGTATAAAATCAATAGGGAAAAAAAAAACTTTGCTTAGTTCTCCCTTTCCCATTACCATGGCTCGTAAGCTTGATGCTTTTGAGGAACTCATTGGCTCTTTGGGACCATAATTAGCTGGAGGCCATCAGAGTGCAGGGTGACTCTCATTCTGTTAGCTAAGTTTTTTTTTTTTTTTTTCCATTAAATTTGTGATCACGGGGAGGAGAAAGGAGTCAGTTGACGGGAAATGTAGTCCATGAATGTTTTACATGTAATCTAAAAAATTTCAACCTTTGGTGGACAGAGGTTATGTCAGAACGAAAGACTCCTGTTTGATCTTGATTGCCTTTAAGTCATTTGAAACAAATTACCATGGTTTGCCTGTTACTATTTTTCTTTCCAATTTTTATCCCATTATGTTTGTTTTTTTTAACAGACCTGATGAAAGAGTATTTCTTATTCCTCAGCTCAAATTACCAAATCCTCTTCCTAAGGCAGCTGAATCATTCTATAATATTTATACAGTAAACCAGAACTTTTCCGGGTGTTTGTACCCTGGCCAAATACATTATACATTTTTCAGATTTCTGTAGCACTGAGAGAATGTTTTGAAATTCACAATATTGGGAAAAGTGTTTACCACTCAAATCATATGGCAAATTGAACCCGTTTTAACAAGGATGTTGGAATGCTACTCCTTTGAAATACCAGTCTAGGCTTTCATTGCTGTAATTATCCCTCAGCAGGAGGATGGTACAGATTTCCCAGCTGCACCAGCTGCATGTGGCTGTTGGGGTGAAGAGCAGGGACAAACAGGGGCTCATGGGGTTTCTGGAATAAACAAAAGTGCAGCTCCAAGAAGGAGATGATCCAAAACCAGTCCAAATTTGAACAGAGACATAGCAAAATCAAACTAGATTTATCACTGAGAATAGGTAGGAATGGAATATGCTATTTGGGAGGGCAGAATAGAGCTCTTGTCAATGCCGGTTGCAAGGATGGGACTTTACAAGAGTTCCATTAAAGCAGGACACAGAAAAGCAAGAGTGTGAGCCAGACTCCAAGCATGACAGAATAATATTGTGAAGAATTAGCTCCTGTATCTTGTATTCTTTATTCCCTTTAGGAGTGATCTTAGCACCTCTTTCTTATTTCCCCCAGGAATAAAAGGTTCTCAAATTAGACAAGATATCAATACACCCAATGCTTTATCTTTAAATATTTAAAAACCAGTGCAAGTGCAAGACTAAAATGAATGTCACAGATGTGTTATCAGACAAAATGGGCCTGTGCCCCCAACTATTTGAGCTGAGGACTATAACAAGAGAGGAGAAAGTTTAGATGTCGGTCCATCTTTCCCCAAGTCCTAGAGGTGGTAGAAGGGAAAGGTGATGAAGCCTTCTAGATGGATTTGAGTGATACCAGACCGAGAGACCTGTGCCTCACCTGTCCTTTCTGAAACATGGTGACTGGGCTGCCTTGCTGATGTCCTTCCTAAAACCAGTGCATGGGATCAACACAGCAGGGATGGCTAGGAGGGGTGTCTGTGGGCAAGGTGGGTGCTAGGTGACCACCTTGACTTTTTCACGGGTGCCCACACAGGAGAACATCTGGAATTTCCTTACGTCCTTGGAAATAGGAAATTAGAGCTAAGCAGGGGCTTGCAGAACATTCCCTCGTCCACCCCCTCAAAAAACAAAAACACACAATATTCTAGGGTTTGGAATAAGAAAGAATCCAGGTGAGCTGTGCCGACCTGATGGCTAGAGGCCATGGAAGACTAGATACTTAAGTTCTCTACAGGATGATTGTTATTCTTGGTGAGCACTTCATGGAAGCAGGTCAAGCCTGAGGACCAGACTGGCTCAGTTCTTAGTGGAGCAGGACACCAGCAGAAGAATGAGAGAGATGTAGACTGAGGGAGAGAGATCCATTTCTACCAATGGCTCAGTGGCCTTAAACCTCATGGAGATACGGGCAAAGGCCAGCTCATTAAGGTCTAGTTAATGAGTTATAAATTTACTTATAAGCAGTAAAAAGCGTTTGAAGGTATAACAATTTTTCCTTCTACAAATGATAGAAATCCAACTAATACTGACATAAACAGAAACTTCTTATCCTCAAGATACAGAAGTCTAGAGGAAGACAATTCTAGACTGCGGTAACTCAAAGATGTCACCAAGCACCCAGTGTCCTTCTATCTTCCTGCTACTTTGTCCCTGGTATGTGGCTTTTATTCCCATGAATGCAAAATAGGTGCAACACCTCCAGGCATCAAGCCTGCATCAATTCCAAGAAGGA
>NW_006792323.1:1639219-1651885 GCF_000442215.2 Lipotes vexillifer | reverse complement strand
AAAGAGTGGAAGGCTGAAAAGACAAAAGAGTTTTCTCCTGGTAAGATGTTTCATTTTGTTTTATTTTTATAAACTGTCATTAATGGTGTATTTCCTTATACTTTTCTATTAAAAAACTGGAGAAATGTTTTAATTACTCTATTTTTCTTCTTATTTTTGACAGCTTTACTGAGGTATAACTTATAGACCATTAAATTCACCCTTTTTGGCATACAATTCAATGAGGTTTAGAAAATTTACAGAATTGTGCAACTGTCATTACAATCCAATTTTATTTTTTTATTTTTTATTTTTTTTAAATTTTTTTGCGGTACGCGGGCCTCTCACTGTCGTGGCCTCTCCCGTTGCGGAGCACAGGCTCCGGACACGCAGGCTCAGCGGCCATGGCTCACGGGCCCAGCCGCTCCGCCGCATGTGGGATCTTCCCGGACCGGGGCACGAACCCGCGTCCCCTGCATCGGCAGGCGGACTCTCAACCACTGCGCCACCAGAGAAGCCCTACAATCCAATTTTAGAGCATTTCCGTCACCCCAAAAGACTCCTCATGCCCATCTGCAATCACTCTCAATTCCCACCTCCAGCCCCAGGCAACTACTATCCATCTGTATAGATTTTCGTTTTCTGGACATTTCATATAAATAAAGCCATATAATATGTGGAATTTTGTGTCTGGATTCTTTCTCCTGACAAAATATTTTGAGGTTCATTTATGTTGTAGCATGTATCACTAACCCATTCCTTTTTGACTGGTGAATAGAACTCCACTCTTTACAAATATCACATTTTATTTATCCATTCACCATTTGGTGGACTTCTGGATTATTCAGTATCGGGTTATTGTGAATAATGGTGCTATAAACATTCATGAACAAGTCTGTATATAGACATATTTTCATTGCTTTTATGTAGATTCCTAGGAGTGGAATAGTTGAGCATATGATAAATTTATGATAAACTGATTAAAGAAATTGCCTTAACATAGGTTAAAGAATAAAAGTGTTTTAAAAAACTATTGCTGGACTTCCCTGGTGCGCAGTGGTTGAGAGTCCGCCTGCCGATGCAGGGGACACAGATTCGTGCCCCGGTCCGGGAGGATCCCACAAGCCATGGAGCGGCTGGGCCCATGAGCCATGGCCGCTGAGCCTGTGCGTCCGGGTGCTCCGCAATGGGAGAGGCCGCAACAGTGAGAGGCCCACGTACCGCAAAAAAAACAAAAAAAAAAAACAAAAAAAACTATTGCTGCAGTAATTTGTTAATGAATACAGAATATAAAAAGAGCTAAATTGTGACATCAAAAACATAAAAGAGGGGGTAAGAGTAGAGGTATTGTATGCAATCAAAGTTAAATTTACCAGCATAAAACATACAGTTATATCTATAAGATGTTTTATATAGGCTTCAGGATAACTACAAAGCAAAAACCTAGAGTAAATACACAAAACATAAAGAGCAGGGAATCAAAGGGTACCGCTATGGAAAATCATCAATTCACAAAGGAAGACAGAAAGAGAAAAAAGGAAATATGGGAACCACAAGAGATCCAGAAAATAATTAATAAGATGCCATTAGTAATTCCTTACCTATCAATAATTACTTTAAATATAAATTAAATCCTCTAATCAAAAGGCAAAGAATGGATTTTTTTTAAAAAGACCCAGTGATATCCTGCCTACAAGAGACTCATTTCAGCTGCATGGAAGCACACAGGCTCAAAATGAAGAGACGGAAAAAAGATATTCCATGCAAGTGGAAAGCAAAAGAGAGCAGAAGTAGCTATACTTATTATCAGACAAAACACACTTTAACTCAAAAACTGTAACAAGAAATAAAGTGCGCCATTATATGATGATAAAGGGGTCAATTCATCAAGAAAATATAACAATCATATGCACCCAACAATATGAGCACCCAAATATTTTAAACAATTATTAAAAGATCTGCAGGAGAAAACAGATAATTCAATAATGAACAATTACATACCAATAAATTGGATAACCTAGAAGAAATGGTTAAATGCCTAGAAACATCTAACCTACCAAGACTGAATCATGAATAAATAGAAAATCTGAAAAAAAACAATGATTAAGGAGATTGAATTAGTAATCAAAAGTCGCCCAAAAAAGAAAAGCCCAGGACCAAATAGCTTCACTGGTGAATTATAACAAACATGGAAAGAAGAATGAATGCCTATCCTTCTTAAACTCTTCCCAAAAAAATTGAAGAGGAAGGAACACTTCCAAACTTACGTTACAAGATCAGCATTAATTACCCAGGTGAGAAAATGGCAGCCTGAACCCAGTGGAGCCTGTGAGGATGGGGAGACATTTAGGTGCCAGGGAAGACGACCTGGGCTTAATTAAGTCACACCGAGTGGAGAACGGGGGTGGGGGGAGAAGCAGTCAAGTATTTAGTGTAATATTTCCTCTTCTGCTTTTCAGTGGGGCCCTAAATCAAAGAAAGAAATGTTTGTTATCAAACAGAATGACTAGAGAGAGTAAACATCATCTAAAGAACAGCATGCTGGGACTTCACTGGTGGTGCAACTTGCCAGTGCAGGGGACACAGGTTCGATCCATGGTCCGAGAAGATCCCACATGCCACGGAGCAACTAAGCCCATGCGCCACAACTACTGAGCCCACGTGCCACAACTACTGAAGCCCGCACGCCTAGAGCCCATGCTCTGCAACAAGACAAGCCACTGCAATGAGAAGCCCGCGCAACACAACGAAGAGTAGCCCCCTGCTGGCCGCAACTAGAGAAAGCCCGCGCACAGTAACAAAGACCCAACACAACTAAAAATAAGTAAAATAAATAAATTTTTTTAAAAAAGGAACAGCATGCTATACATTTGAATTTTACTTATTGCCAAAACTGACCCATTTTTATTTTAGCTTCAGTCTGATTTCACACTGCTCTCTTGAGAGCACTGCAAGATGGAATAACTTGTGACATAAGTCTAACACCGATATCCAGTTTAATGAAGCATTTTACTCTAAACGATATACTGTGGACGATATACTGAGGAGAGACATGTTTTTCCAGAGCCATACAAACATGGCTTTTGGTTGATTAGCCCTGAAAACTGTCCAAAATAAATTAATACCTAATAAAAGACAAAAAGCCAGATGCCAAGTTTAATAGGGAGTCACAAAGTGGCGTGACAACAGTGACACAAAGGAGCTGAGAGGCCTGTGAATTAAATGTTGCATTTGCTGATACAAGTTTTGTGCATTGTCAGGACTGCAGACGCCTTCTTTATCAAGAGTAAGAATTTCCAAGGCTTATAATCACGAAATATGGTATTCCACAGAACTTCATGGAGTTCCAGCTTGAAAACCAAAGCTGGAAGCACACAGTTTCCTGGATCTTTATAACTGCTTTCTCCAGTCGAAATTTCAAATTCGTTCTGTAAGAAAAGAACGTCAGTTTCCCAAGCCCCTACCGAAACCTCATTCATTTTCAGAACAGAATAGTAACAGGACAGCATGACCTGGTGAATCTGCATGTGGGGAAGCAGAATCAGCACATTGGAGGATGTGCAATTTGAGGGCACCTGGAAGGAAATGGGGGAGGAGGACAAGATTCCCTCTCCAAGGAGACCCCACACCATGTGCCATTTGTCCCCAGAAAACAAAGAAGCAGAAGTGGGAGTGTGGCTAGTATACAAACCCCCATAATCAGGTCTGAGCAGACACTGCTCTTTGCTCACTTGCTTACTCTTCTATACAGTGATTTCTCAAACACTTAACTAATATCATTGACCTCATGAGCAGTGAGTTCTGCTGAGGGATGAAAGGACACCAGGACTAATAATAAGGACCCCTTTCCTGAATCAAGGTGAGAATGACAGCAGTCTCCATTGAGAGCTCTCTCTGTAGCATTTGGGGTATTTATCTTATTTATTCTGCTCAACAACCCCTAAGTGTAGGTATTGCTATCATTATTAAAAAGGTAGAGAAAATGAGGTTCAGAAAGGTCAAGGGATTGTATCCAAATTCATGCATCTGAAAAAGTTGTTCAACCAGAATTTTATTTTCTTCTATTCTGACCCCAAATCCCTTGCTCTTAACGGTATAAAACGTGGATAAAAGAAAGTATGATCAGGGTAGGCATGAGGATATTTATAATGACTTCTCTATACCCAACACGGTTCTAAACGCTTTACTTGTTTTAATTTATTTAATCCCCACAGCCATGCCATAATATAGGTCTTAGTATTATCTTCATTTTAGGGTGGAGAAACTGAGCCACAGACCTTTACCAAAAGCCATACAGCCAATAAATGACATTGCTGGGACTTGAACCCAGGGAGACTGACTCCAAGGATCCGTGCTGTCTACACATGCTATCCTGGCACCCTGGAAGGAAGAGCACAGATTCAAGGCTAGAAGAGGGGATTTCTTGAGGCTGTAAAGCAGAATAATATGTGGAAGAAATAAGTATTTGAGGGAAGATGACACTTTTGAACTGGGTTTCAGAAAAGAGAGAGACATGTAGAAGGAGAGTGAGGTCAGCTGGAAGAAATTCTACGTACGTAGATTTCTCTCTACCACTGGGCCTTTATTCTTTATTCTCTATTTACTGCATTGTTTCTTCATAGCATTTTGTGGGTTGTAATCACCTACTTACGTATTTCCTTTCTTCCTTACATAAAGACCACGAGGGTGGGAGCTAGACACTCATGCATCACTGCATGCCCAGTGCCAGGCACACAGGAGACACCAAATCATCACCCATGAAAAGGAGGAAGAGGGAAGCAAATTAGAAAAGTTAGGAAATGGGTAAAGAGCCAATAATAAGTTCTGCAGGAACTCAGGAAATATGTCCAAAATTAGCAAGGAGAGCTTCAGGTAGTAGGTGGAATTTTGAGCCAAGCAAGAGTTTTTAAATGTATCTTATTGCATTGATCCTAAGACTTACATATCTTCAGATTTTAACATCTCTAAAATTGGAACCCACTTTTAATCAATGATGCATTTTAGCTTAATTGGCATCATTTCTTCTACCTTAGGAAATAAAATGACAGTCCACTTGACACTTGATGGCACCTTAGATTTGATGAAATAAAGTACCAATGTAGAAATGACTTGTCTGACTCCCATAGACAATGTCTGTTAGGAAATCAACGGTGAGGCCAAGACTGACTATGGAGGGTCCTGGAAGCTGTCATATTCTAGGCTTGATATGAGAAACTACAGGGAGCTGTGGTGACTTTCTGAGAAGAGGAGTAACCTGAAACAATGCGTCACAGACGCTCTGACCTTCGATGCACATTTTGCCCTTCTGGGTCTTGGTTGCTTCTTTAAGAAGATGAAAGGGGGGCTTCCCTGGTGGCGCAGTGGTTGAGAGTCTGCCTGCCAATGCAGGGGACACAGGTTCGAGCCCTGGTCTGGGAGGATCCCACATGCTGTGGAGCAACTAGGCCCGTGAGTCACAACTACTGAGCCTGAGCGTCTGGAGCCTGTGCTCCTGCGTGTCTGGAGGCTGCGACAGTGAGAGGCCCGCGCACCGCGATGAAGAGTGGCCCCCGCCTGCCACAACTAGAGAAAGCACAGAAACAAAGACCCAACACAGCCAAAAATAAATAAATATATATATTTATTTAAAAAAAAAACAAAAAGAAGATGAAAGGGTAGATCAAGGTAGCTGTCAGGCCTCTGCGAGTTCTAAAACTTGGTGGTTACTCCAGGTATGAAGCAGCAGGGGCCCGTTGTGGGTGGCAGACAGGGATACAAACCCGGAAAGATGGGCACAAAAAGTATTTTGAAGGAAGAGCAATGTGTGCAAAGATGTGGAGGCCGGAGAAAGCATGGGACTGAGGCTAGAGCAGTGTGGCGGAAGATGAGGGCAACAGTGGAGAAGGGCAGAAGCGCCCAGTGCCATAGTGACAAGTTTGGGCCTTATTCCAGGAACAGTGGAGAATTCGGGAAGATTTCATAAGCAAGCAGAACTATTAGAATCAAATCTACACTTAAGCAAAACGGTAGTTTTGTCTGATGTCGGAAGGATAAGCACCAAATGAGACCCACCTACTATGGGGATCCAGAGAGGAAAATGAAAGAGGTCTAAATGAGAGTGATAACCGTAGGGACAGAAAGAGCTGGACAGGTTTCGCGACACTCAGAAGACAGAATTACCAAGATCTGCTAAGTGACTTAATAGTGAGAGAGAGAACAATCACTTTAAAAGTAGCTGTGTTGGTTTGGCACGACTATGATGACCAAATACCACCAGCTGGGCAGCCTGAACAATAGAAACATGCTTCCTCATGGTTCTGGAGGCCAGAAGTTCAAGACCCAGGTGTGAGCAGGCTTGGTTTCTTCTCTCTTTGGCTTGCAGCTGGCTGCATTCTCACTGTGTCCTCACATGGTCTTTCCTCTGTGCCCACCATTCCTAGTGTTCCTGTGTGCCCTAATCTCTTTTTATAAGGACACCAGACAGACTGGGTTAGGACACACCCTAACTACCACATTTTACCTTAATTACTTCTTTAAAGGTCCTATCTCCAAACACAGTCACAGTCTGAGGTTCTAGGGATCAGGGCTTCAATATGTTAATCTGGGGGACATGCAATTCAGCCCATCATAGTAGTAATAATAATAGTAATAGCTAATACATAGAGGGGCTGCTAATTCACTGTCTCACTTTCCACTAGGATGGACTACCTCCATTTCTTTTTCCACCTCCCCTCTGCACCCCTAGCCCTCCTGCCCTTTCACTCATACACTGGGGCTCTGAATCCACCACCATCCTACTGGACACAAAATCATATGTCATGGCTCCCCTTCCTAGTTCTCCGGTCATTCATTACACCCGTGGTTCCCATTGCCCTCACGTGACCTCACCTTCCTTGATCAATGGATATAAAGAAAACCTTCATCCTACCACCCTTCTAGCAGACATGGCATGCCCTGCCCTAAGCTCATGCCCATAGGCTCCTAGTTAAAACAAAACACCAGGGAAGTAATGCCCATCCGTAGGTGGGTTCTGCAGGTAGCAGACTCTGACTCTGGAGTTTAGTGTGCAGGATGTTTGTTTAGGAGTTCCCTTGGGGTGAACACCATGGAGAGAGGGAAAGAATTGGGAATGGGAAGAGGAAGGAGTCATTTACGATGCCAGTGACAGCTTCAGCCAACCTATAGGGAGGCCTGGAGCTAAGTTAGAATTGTCCCAAGTTGAGCTTAAATGGTCAGTCCTGTATATGCCCACTGCAACCAGGCATTGGCTGTGGGCCACCACGGAAGGGTGTGACCTTGGCAAAGTGGCTCTCTGCAGCTGAGGCAAGTACTGAATGGGCTGGCAGTGGAAGGGTGCCCACAGACAAACACCCAGAAGCTGGGCAGCAAGTCTTTCCCTAATGGGGGCTCTGGGTCACACCTCGTGATGACCCCAGCAAGTAGCCTCAGCTGATGACTGAGCAGGGATGGAGAATAAATAATCCAGCTTCCTCACCTCGTAAGATTGGGGCTGGCAGGGAGATAACCCCACAACAGGTTCTGCCCTGTCTCCCATGATCTCCCAAACTCAACACCTGCCCAACACCACACCGTTTACTTGATCTCTTCCCTTCCCCTTCCAACTTCCCCCAGGCCCCACCTGTGCTTCTGAAATAAGCCATGTGCATTCACATCCTCATCTCAGGATTGCTCCTGGGAGAACCAACCGAAAATATCCCCCAAAGCCTCTTTACTCATTTTCTCTACGTGATAAAAATAGACTTTTTTTTTTTTAAGGAATGACCTATATCTCCAGACCTCCCTTTTATTGCAATTTCCACTATTTTTCCCCACCAAGAAGTTATCTGAAGTAGTCGTGCATGACCCTGACACATGCTGATGCCTCAAGGTGCAGACTGTTCACAGAACGTGCTGATTCCTCCACACAATGCTTACTGTTTATCAGAAGGACTCACCCGGTTAACAAGAAAACATCCTTAGCTCTTCTCTTTGACTTCATCAAAAGCAGGTTGGTGAAGCACATTCCTCTGTCATAAACCCAGCAGACAATAAAATCAATCTTCCCTGAATGGTTGTGTCTGGCACCTGCTGACAGCAACACTCGGGCTGCTCGAGCGCCCACAGCTGTCCTCAGCAGCCTCCAGGGAGATGGTCCCCATACACCTCGGAGACACCTGCTGTTGGCCTATTTGCATGTGCAGATGTGACTGGAGAATAACTCCTCATGGTAAGGGGTGACAGATGGGCTAGAGACCTCCAGAGGGCTTGGTTCTACACCAGGAGTGGTGGTTCCAGGTGGGGGAGGACAACACAAACACATTTAACCAAGAACAGCTAGCATTTCTTTACCTAGGAAAATTGTCCTAGTTGACAGATGTATGTAGTATGGGGAATGTTTGGTTTGGGTCTTCCGTACTTCCATTGAACCTGTGGTTCTTGACCATTTGGATCCATATGAGTTGTTAAAAAAGAACAGAGAAACTTATGGTCACCTAAGGGGAAACATGGGGGGGAAGAGATAAATTAAGAGTCTGGGATTAATATACACACACTACTATACATAAAACAGATAACCAAGAAGGACCTACTGTAGAGCACAGGGAACTTAGTCAATATTCTATAATAACCTATATGGGAAAAGAATCTGAAAAAGAATGGATAGATGTATATGTATAACTGATTCACTTTGTACATGTGAAACTAACACAACATTGTAAATCAACTATACTCCAATATAAAATAAAAATTAAATTAAAAAAGAGAGAGAAAGAACAGAGAAGAAAAAGGGAAAATCCCTAGATTTTAGACTCAAAAGCCATAGTCTACCTATTATAGGAAGGCTTCAAAGAACATAAGTTGTTGTCCCGAGACAATGAGTTGGGTGTAGGTTGTTTACTTAGGAGGTGATTCCAGGAAGCATAGCGGGAAGTGAAACCAAAAATGAGGGAAAGCAAGTAAAGAGTGTGTCGATGAGCTGGTTACCACTGTGGGCAACCGGGGCTAAGACTTACGGGGGATCCTCTGAGAAACAGTGTGAAGCACCCCTCAGAACCTTCTCGCTGAGAGACAAGGAGGCTGCTGGCCAACGGCTGCCCACTAGGATGTTGATACTGTGTAATTCTGGTCTGCACCTGCACGGCCAAGCAAGCTCCCATGATAGCAGACAAAGCCCTCAAGCAGAGGAACAAGAGACAAGCATCGGCACTTTAGGTGGGAACCCGCAGAGTGTGGGAGGGATCAATAGCTGCAGCTCAGGTGGGTGAGGGGATGAGAGAATACAGGGCAGGGTGCCAACAGTGCCTGCTATAATATGCTCAAGGGGTGAAGAGAAGGCAACGAAGACAGAGGCGGAAGGGAAGTCAGGCCATGAGACACTATGTGACTTTTTGAGAATGGGCTCTGCCGTTTCCGCTCACTGCCCTCCACTGGTCACGTCCAGCATGGGGAAGAATGTCTGAAACCCCCATATACGTTTTGAGATCTAAAGGCAGAAAGGACCCGTGTTCAAATTTCTGGCAGGGCACTTGAAGGCAAGTGGAGGACTTCCCTGGTGGCCCAGTGGTTAGGACTCTGCACTTTCACTGAGGGGGGCTGGGTTTGATCTCTGTTTGGGGAACTAAGATCCCACAAGCTGCACAGCACAACAACAACAACAACAACAACAAAAAAGCAGCAGGATCCATGAGTTCCCCCACAGCTTGCTAGCTTGGACCACTAACGCAAATATAAAGATGATGTCAGGGAGGGTGATCTCAGGAAACATAAAAATACAAGAAGGCTAGAGGAATGGATAAGAAGAGGCTCAAGGTCATGATGAGAAATAAGCAGAGTTCGAGAAATGACAAAGTCAGTGGGAGGGTGAACATTTCAGCAGAACTCAGGGTGGAAGGACAGTGATGGCAGAGAAGAGTGCAGCTGAGACCAGGGCAGCAGATGCAACAAAACACAAGTTACCAAGAAAGTTCCAGATTCCCCCTTGAGAGCCACAACGCATGACAATCCCTGACATCCTAGATGCTTCTTCAGGGAGGGAAAATGTCCATAAGTTTGTTCTCTAAGTCTGTTGAGTCTGTCTCTGTTTTGTAAATAAGTTCATTTGTATCACTTCTTTTTTAGATTCCGCATATAACTGAATCACTTTGCTGTACACCTGAAACTAACACAACATAATTAATCAACAATGCTTCAATATAAAATAAAATTTTTTTAAATATATGGAAAAAATGTCCAAATTGACTGAGGTTAAATCTAAAATTTCTACGTGATTTAGATTGGGTTTCCTCAAAATGAGAGCCTGGGACAAGGACTTGAGTGTAGGTGTCTGGAAGGTGATTCCAGAGAGCAGGAGGCAGAACTGGAAGAGGGAAACAGGGACGAAGGCAAAGCCAGGATACGGGGTGTTATAGAGGGATCCACCTGGCGGTAGGAACTAAGTTCCGTTGGAACATTTTGAGAGTCGTAGAGAATCACCCACCTGAAGGACGGCAGGCTGAGGCATTTATCCACTGGCTCCTGTTTCCCAGTGGTCAAGGGATGCTCTCTGTATCAGTCAGGCTCCCCCAGAAAAGCAGAACCTATAGGATGTGTGTGTGTGTGTGTGTGTGTGTGTGTGTGTGTGTGTGTGAGATCAGAAATAAATGAAAAAGAAATGAAGGAAACAACTGCAAAGATCAATAAAACTAAAAGCTGGTTCTTTGAGAAGATAAACAAAATTGATAAACCATTAGCCAGACTCATCAAGAAAAATAGGGAGATGACTGAAATCAATAGAATCAGGAATGAAAAAGGAGAAGTACCAACTGACACTGCAGAAATACAAAGGATCGTGAGAGATTACTACAAGCAACTATATGCCAATAAAATGGACAACCTGGAAGAAATGGACAAATTCTTAGAGAAGCACAACATTCCAAGACTGAGCCAGGAAGAAATAGAAAATATAAACAGACCAATCACAAGCACTGAAATTGAGACTGTGATTAAAAATCTTCCAACAAACAAGAGCCCAGGACCAGATGGCTTCACAGGTGAATTCTATCAAACATTTAGAGAAGAGCTAACACCTATCCTCAAAATCTTCCAAAATATAGCAGAGGGAGGAACTTTCCCAAAGACATTCTAGGAGAGCACCATCACCCTGATACCAAAACCAGACAAAGATGTCACAAAAAACGAAAACTACAGGCCAATATCACTGATGAACATAGATGCAACGATCCTCTACAAAATACTAGCAAACAGAATCCAACAACACGTTAAAAGGATCATACACCGTGATCAAGTGGGGTTTATCCCAGGAATGCAATGATTCTTCAATATAAGCAAATCAATCAATATGATACATGATATTAACAAACTGAAGGAGAAAAACCGTATGATCATCTCAATAGATGCAGAAAAAGCTTTTGACAAAATTCAACACCCATTTATGATAAAAACTCTCCAAAAAGTGGGAGAGTAAAACGTAAAACGTAAAAAAGGCCATATATGACAAACCCACAGCCAACATCATTCTCAATGGTGAAAAACTGAAACCATTTCCTCTAAGATCAGGAACAAGACAAGGATGTCCACTCTCACCACTATTATTCAACATAGTTTTGGAAGCTTTAGCCACAGCAATCAGAGAAGAAAAAGAAATAAAAGGCATCTATATGACAAGCCCACAGCCAACATCATCCTCAATGGTGAAAAACTGAAAGCATTTCCTCTAAGATCAGGAACAAGACAAGGATGTCCACTCTCACCACTATTATTCAACATAGTTTTGGAAGCTTTAGCCACAGCAATCAGAGAAGAAAAAGAAATAAAAGGCATCCAAATCAGAAAAGAAGAGGTAAAGCTGTCACTGTTGGCAGATGACATGATACTATACATAGAGAATCCTAAAGACGCCACCAGAAAACTAGTAGAGCTAATCCATGAATTTGGTAAAGTAGCAGGATACAAAATGAATGCACAGAAATCTCTTGCATTCCTATACACTAAAGATGAAAAATCTGAAAGAGAAATTAAGGAAAAAATTCCCATTCACCATTGCAACAAAAAGAATAAAATACCTAGGAATAAACTTACCTAAGGAGACAAAAGACCTGTATGCAGAAAACTATAAGACACTGATGAAAGAAATTAAAGATGATACAAACAGATGGAGAGATATACCATGTTCTTGGACTGGAAGAATCAACACTGCGAAAATGACTATACTACCCAAAGCAATCAGATTCAAGGCAATCGCTATCAAACTACCAATGGCATTTTTCACAGAACTAGAACAAAAAATTTCACAATTTGTATGGAAACACAAAAGACCCCGAATAGCCAAGCAGTCTTGAGAAAGAAAAACAGAGCTGGAGGAATTAGGTTCCCAGACTTCAGACTATACTACAAAGCTACAGTAATCAAGACAGCATGGTACTGGCACAAAAACAGAAAGACAGATCAATGGAACAGGATAGAAAGACCAGAGATAAACCCACGCACATATGGTCACCTTATTTTCGATAAAGGAGGCAGGAATATACAATGGAGAAAAGACAGCCTCTTCAATAAGTGGTGCTGGGAAAACTGGACAGCTACATGTAAAAGTATGAGATTAGATCACTTCCCTAACACCATACCCAAAACTAAACTCAAAATGGATTAAAGACCTAAATGTAAGGCCAGACACTATAAAAATCTTAGAGGAAAACATAGGCAGAACACTCT
>NW_006792323.1:1608319-1639156 GCF_000442215.2 Lipotes vexillifer | reverse complement strand
CTTCAATAAGTGGTGCTGGGAAAACTGGACAAGGCTCCGGACACACAGGCTCAGCGGCCATGGCTCACGGGCCCAGCCGCTTTGCGGCATGTGGTATCTTCCCGGACCGGGGCACGAACCTGTGTCCCCCGCATCGGCAGGCAGACTCTCAACCACTGTGCCACCAGGGAAGCCCCACAGTAAGACCCTTTTTGACCCACCTTCTAAAGAAATGGAAATAAAAACAAAAATAAACAAATGGGACCTAATGAAACTTCAAAGCTTTTGCACAGCAAAGGAAACCATAAACAAGACAAAAAGACAACCCTCAGAACAGGAGAAAATATGTGCAAATGAAGCAACTGACAAACAATTAATCTCCAAAATATACAAGCAACTCATGCAGCTCAATATCAAAAAAACAAACAACCCAATTCAAAAATGGGCAGAAGACCTAAATAGACATTTCTCCAAAGAAGATATACAGATCACCAACAAACACATGAAAGGATGCTCAACATCACTAATCATTAGAGAAATGCAAATCAAAACTACATTGAGCTATCACCTCACACTGGTCAGAATGGCCATCATGAAAAAAATCTACAAACAATAAATGCTGGAGAGGGTGTGGAGAAAAGGGAACCCTCTTGCACTGTTGGTGGGAATGTAAATTGATACAGCCACTATGGAGAACAGTATGGAGGTTCCTTAAAAAACTACAAATAGAACTACCATATGACCCAGCAATCCCACTACTAGGTATATACCCTGAGGAAACCAGAATTCAGAAAGAGTCATGTACCAAAATGTTCATAGCAGCTCTATTTACAATAGCCCGGAGATGGAAACAACCTAAGTGCCCATCGTCGGATGAATGGATAAAGAAGATGTGGCACATATATACAATGGAATATTACTCAGCCATAAAAAGAAATGAAATTGCGTTATTTTTAGTGAGGTGGATGGACCGAGAGACTGTCATACAGAGTGAAGTAAGTCAGAAGGAGAAAAACAAATACCAAACACCATCTGCTAACACATAAAAATGGAATTAAAAAAAAAAGGTCCTGATGAACCTAGGGGCAGGACAGAAATAAAGACGCAGATGTAGAGAATGGATGTGAGGACACGGGGCGGGAGGAAGGGTAAGCTGGGACGAAGTGAGCGAGTGGCATGGACATATATACACTACCAAATGTAAAACAGAAAGCTAGTAAAATAGATAGCTAGTGGGAAGCAGCCACATAGCACAGGGAGATCAGCTAGGTGCTTTGTGACTACCTAGAGGGGTGGGATAGGGAGGGTGGGAGGGAGACACAGAGGGAGGGTAATGGGGATATATGTATACATATAGCTGATTCACTTTGTTATACAGCAGAAGCTAATACAGCATTGTAAAACAATTATACTCCACTAAAGACGTTAAAAATAATGTTTGCAATGATCTATTTTTTTTCACTACCCCCTGATTTTCTTTATGAAGAAATAGCTAAATCTTCCCAGAGCAGTTATATCTTCGTATTCTTTAAAATATTTTCAAATGTGCTTTAATGTTATTATTAATGAGCAATGGATCACATCAAGCATTTTCTGAATGATGTGATGGACTCTCATCTCTGTATTTTCATATGCAAAATTCTGGAGGATGAAAATGAAAATTGTCTAGAAGGCTGAGCTGATAATACACAGGAATGAGGGTTGTACATCAGTAAAATGCTGATTCTTATTTAAAAAATGAAGTTTTCCAGGTTAAACACAGTTTCCTAGCTCAGTTCAGCCATTACTCATGGAAGAAGGTACTCATTTTCATAGCTTTAATTTAACTTATTCAACACTGAAGTATGGAAGGACAACAGCCCCTACAATCTATTTGTATTTTTTGTGTGGAGTGTTTCGAATTCACTGTCCATTTTCTTCATTCACTACATAAAGTAGGAACTCAATCTTTTCTCAAGCAGTAGCTCCTTCAATCATTCATTCAACAAACTGGGTACTACTTTGTCAGGCCCCATGTTAGGTCCTAGTGACACCAACACTTGGTCACTACCTGGAGTTCATATTCTAGCAAAGAAGCAGGGATTACACCAATAGTAAGTGTATTAAGTGCTATAAAAGGGGAAATACAAGGTGTTATGCAAGCACATAGGAGAGGCATCTAACCAAGGTTAGAAGGTCTGAGACGGCTACCTGGACATCCTACAATTTGATCCCAAGAAACTGCACCATCATGCCCCAGTTTTTGTACAATTTAAGGTATAAATCAGTGAAGTGGGAGAGGAGACAAAATCTCATATTTTACTGATAGAGCCTTAATTAGAGGATATAAGTTAGCATGAAAGCCAAAAGGACCTGACTTAAATACACAGCCAGGCCTGGTGGTATTGGAACAGGTTAAGCAAGAAGGACAGAGCTGAGCTAGACACGCCCGGTTATTATTTCCAATTTTACCAATCAAGCAAATCAGTCATAACAAAACAAACAAACAATAACAACAACAAAAACAGCAGAGCAAAGGGTCAGAAGTGTCACACCAGACCACTTGGAAGAAACCATCATGAGTGTGTAAGAAGTAGCAGCCTTATATTCACAAGAGAAAGCCATTTCCTCTTTCTCTAACTGGTTTCTTCTTGACCTTCTGTTCTCTTTAACAACAAAAGAAAAATCACTACAACTCCTGATGGTTCCCACTAACAGCATAAATCCATCGCACAAACAGTTCTACATTTAATAAATACCGTTGATGTACAAAATGATCTTTTTGTTGATTTACCATACTGGACATTTTCCATTATCACCATATGTTTCCCAAGTGCAAGGCTGAGTGTCTAAGCCATTCCACTTAAAATGCAACAGATTTATGTCATTAATTGAAAAGCTGCCAGCAAAAATTATGCTACTTTTTCTCTGTTCTACCTTCTGAAGAATATAAGAATATTTCCTTTTCTAAAAACTCAGGGAAAGAAAGATTAATGAAAATTAAGTATGAATATTCCCAGATATTTTTATTTCCTGCCCTTACTCCAAACTCAATATTTCATTATCCATCTTCTAGATAAGTAAACGTTTAGTGCCAAAAATATGCCAGAAACTAAGCTGGTACTTGGTAGAGTGTATAATGAAATCATGCATGTGAAAGTATGTTATAAACTACAAAGATTCAAAAGGGTTACCATCTTGTAAAAGTGATAGAATCCCTTTCATAAATTCATGAGTGCATTCATATTTCAAAGAATTCACAAAATGGAAAATGCGGATGATTTTAATATTATTGTTCATGTCCAGAAACTTCCTGGATGTCAGCAGTAATTATTTTTTTAAATAAATGGGTAATGGTGGTGGGCTAAGTGAAGTGGAGGTCCAAAGTTCCTTATACTCCAAGTAATACTGCCTCTTCCCAACCTCTACCCTCCATCAGCTTGAGTGAAGATGCGGAGCTGAGCTTGTGTCCTTGGCAACACCTCTATCCTACCCTCGGCACCATCACCCCAACACTCACAGCCTCGCCACCACTATCTGCCTTGGAGACCATGAGCACCAATTCCATATGCCTCCAAACCAGGAAGGCCCATAGCCCGTTGTATCCCTCATCCCCATACAGCTCTGCACAATCCTTAATCTAACCTGTCTACCCCTCCCCCAACCCTTCTGTGGAACTCCTGATGCAGCATCAGCAAAATCCCCTTCTCCAGATGTGTGCTGCTGGGGGGGGGGAGCACAGTGCTGTGCACACTCAGGGGTCACAGGTGGGCCACCTGAGCTCCAGTCCCAGCTCCGCAACTTACAACCCCTGATCCTGAGCAAGACACCCAGGCACCCTACCTGTCTATGCTCTAATTTCTCCATCTGTAAAATCAGGCTAAAGAGAGATTCTGTTTTGAGGACTAATTTAATATATAAAGCATCATGGAAGAGTTCCTGGCACATAGTAAGTGCTTTGTAAGTTCCAACCCCTCCTCCATCTTTCCTGCTCCCAGTGAGCCCTGGCTCTCCCTGAGACCCTGCTTTCCTTAAAGCTCTACCAAAGGTATCTTTCTCTCCATCCCCCTCATGCTAATGTGACCAAAGGTTGAATGAAGGTGCTTCTTGCTCCATGTTACCCCTTCTGAACCATCAACCTTCCCGCCTCCCAACTACCCTCTCCAACTCTGAGGTCCATGCATCAAACCACACTACCATCACCAGACACCAGATCACCTTGCTCACTCCTCTGAGGACCTCAACTCCTGCATCATTATTACTGTAGCTCTGTTGTTATCATACCTTTTGGTGATTTCAATGTCTTTGGGGATTACCCTTTCAACTCCCTTGCTTTTTACTTTCCTACTCACTTCACCTTCAGTTTCTCCTTAGCTTTAACTCAACAACTTACTGCCTTGATTATACCGTACACAGACCTTGCCACTGCCAATAAATCCATCCCCTTCCCATGGTCTCATCCTCTGACCACTGTCTCCTATCCCTCAGCTCACTCCCTTTGTTAGATAGTCAGTCAGACATGAGTGGGTCCTGCCCCATCCTGGACGGGGTCATCTCTCCCTCCCCCACCTGGACACCGGTGACTGGAACACATCCAGAGATCCTCCCTTTTGTGGTTAAGGACCGCTACGTTTTCAGCCCTATCAGGACCAAGCAAGATAAAACCGCCAGCACAGGTTGGCACCTCTTAGGTTGGAGACCTAAGAGGTGACCCCAAATAACCCGGGGTTCATTATGCCCTATTTATAATTAATTAGCATCAGGGTTTTGCCTCCCCACCCCCGTAGGTTTCACTTGAGTGCTTATGGGTAAGCACCTGCACACTAGGAGAAAAGTGATATAACCTAAAGCTGTCAATCAACTTGTCAGTCACATGACGCAGGACACGGGGAGGGACCACCACTCTAAAAAACCCAAGCCGACCCCACAGCGAGGCTGCTTCTGGTTCCCAGACAGCCCACTCACCTCCCTTCTCAAGGGTGTACTTTTGCTTTGCTTAATAAAACTGTTGCTACTTAAATCTGCTCTATGTCTCTCGGCTGAATTCTTTCCCTCGAGGGGACAAGAACCAAGGAATTGCCATTCCACCGGTAACACCTTCACTGCTCCTGACACCAACAGATTTGCCTTGCAAGTTCTCTCAGTGCATTGATCCTACGACCCATCCATTCACTAGCCTCACATCCAGACTTCCCTGCGTAGTATTAACCTAAAGCTCACAGTCTGTTATTCCGTCTTTTCCTTCCATACAACTTCAACTCCTTTGTGCCTTCACCCTTAATTTTACTCGCCTGGCAAAACCCAACCCTGGTGAAATCCAACTCTGCCCATTCTGTACTTTCCTCCACACAGCTGAATATAGCTGGAGAAAACTTCAAATCAGGCCGACATACCTCACTTTACATTCATAACCACTAACCTACGAAAGCGCAAGTGGACTCAATAACCATATTCTCTTTCCCAGCTCCTTTAACTCTCCTTCTCTATTCAGTAACTATTTTATACCTTTCCTTACCTCAAACTTCCAACACCTCCTCTGTAATACTTATTCTCTGCTGGGAATGACCCTTCCTATTTCATAGGAAAACGCAAGTGATCAGAAGACAACATTTCCACCATCAATACCGTGGCCTTTTCAATTTCCCCTTCAGATCCACCCTCCACCCTTCCCTCCTTTTCTGGGCCCAGGAGTCAGACCTCTCTGGACTGCACCAGCTTTACTGCCCTTGAGCACTGGTTAATTCAGCCAATGAGAGAACCAGACAATGGAGGTCAGGAGGGGGGGGGCTGGACTTTATCCCCTGGACTCCCTCCCTTCTGGTCTATAGATTGACAGTGACTGCATTTCTTTTGTAAGGTCCCAGCCCCCATCACATGGCTCTCCTAAAGTTACACACAGCGGGAGCTCCACTGGGTTCCAATAGCAGCCCTGCTCCTGGACTCTTCAAGCCTAGGGTGGTGACAGCTCCCAGCCATGACTCACATGAGGTGCTTCACCCACTAGCTCCCGTTAGTCGCCCCAAAGTGTCCACTCCTCTGTAAGTAATGACTTTATTAACCTCTCCTCGGTTACCCCACCCAAGCATGCTGCCAGGTCTTCCTAATATACCCTCACCCTCCTCCATTTGTGCCCTTACTCTGTGCCAGCCCAGCCCGTAACCATGATGCACCATCTGGCTCTTTTCTAAGGCAAATCCCGTCACTTGTCCCCAGATTCCCTCACCTATGAAAGAATATCCCTCTAATGATTAATCACTTTCACCTCTGTGTTATCATTTTTTTCTCTCTCTACTGGATCATATCGGTTGGCTTGCAAACATGCTAGAAGAGCTCCAATCAAAAATCTTCTATTTCTTCACATCATCCTCCAGCAGCTGCCCCATTTCTCTGTTCCACTTTAAAGCAAAAGCCCTCCAAACTGTGGTCTATTCTGTCTCCCATGCTTTTCTAACATTTCCTAAAATCCTCTCCAAATAACACTCCAATTAAAGTGCCTTCTCTAACACTTAACCAAACAAGCCATTACTGAGGTTACTAATGACCTCCCCATAGGTAGTCCAATGGTCACTTCTCAGTCATCTCCTACATGACTGATCAGTAGCATCACACGTGATGACTCCATTCTTCTTGGAGTCTCCAGGGCAACACTTTCTTTTGGTTATTTGCTACCTCACTGACTACTCTTCTCCAATAGACTGCGCTGGCCGCTGCCTGTCTAATGTTGGAATGCCTTAAGACTTAGTTCTCACAGGACTTCCCTGGTGGTAGGGTGGTTAAGATTCCTCACTTCCACAGCAGGGGGCCCAGGTTGAATTCCTGGTTAGGGAACTAAGATCCCACATGCTGTGTGGTGAAAGAAAGAGAGAGAGGGAGGGGGGAGGAAGGGAGGGAGGGAGGGGAGGGGGGAAAATGGATTTAGTTCTCAGACCTCTACCTTTGTCTACTTCAGTGACTTCATCCCACCTCATGTCTTTAATTTTTCTCTAGCCCAACCTCTCCTGCAAACTACAGGGTGCCTAACATACCTAGTCTAGTCAACGAACTTGGTGGTATACTAGGCTCCTCAAATTTAGCTCATGCAAAATGAAATCACTAATTCCTCCCCACCCACCTTTCAAGCTCTTCCTCCTAGACTTCCCCATCTCAGTAAATGCAACTCCATCCTTCCATCTGTTCAGGCATCAGAGCCACCTCTGACTCCTCTCCTGTGGCACATCCTATACCTTACTCATCAGCAAATCCCACGAACTACACCTTCAGAATGTATCCAGACTCTTGCCCTTTCTCACCTTCTCCACATTTCTCCCCTCATCTAAGCCAACAGCATCTCGTCTGAAGACTGTTTTATACCCTCCTAACTGTTCCCCCTGCTCCACTGAGACTTCCCCTGGCATCCAGTAATAATAGACCAATTTCCCTGTTTCCCGTACTCAGCTGTATTTTCTCACAAGGTAGTTATCAACATCTAACATAATCTATATTCACACATTTATTTTCTATCACCTCTTAAACTCTAGGAGAGTAAGGATCTGTTTTCATTTATTGCTGTATTCCATTGCCTGAAAGAATATGTAGTAGCCAATAGTCACTCAATATATATTTGTCTAATATTCATAGTTGAATAAGTATTGAAATAAGCCACAAATGATTTCATGATCTAAATTCATCATGTGACTAGAATGGGAGACCCATGTGACTAGAATACCATAGCACATGGGGCCATTGTTAATAACCATGTACTCCACAGGCAGACTTAAACCTTTGTAAAGTATCAACCAGTAAAGTCTTATCTCGTTTCTTCATAGCTTAGTACTTAATACATTATTCCACAGTGAGCTTGGAAAACTAGTTCTGAAAGAAACTATACAATGTTTCTTAAGGAAAGAAAAAGAAAATCTGTTCCAGCTAGGATGAAGAGTGAGAACAGAGGCTAAAGTAGAAGGTGCAGGCCTGTTGGGAAAACAGGGCCATATTGGAAAAAATGAAAGATAAACCTGGGTATAGGGAGAATGACTGTGAAATGATATTCATCAAGCGTTTATTAAATGCCTGTTCCTTGTAAGATACTGGGCTGGATGCCAGGACTGAGGCACATATAAGCATGAATAAGGCAGGTTTCTGTCTCCAGGTATTTATAATCAAATATAGCAAGTAAGGGCTTCCCTAGTGGCTCAGGGGTTGAGAGTCCGCCTGCCGATGCAGGGGACACGGGTTCGTGCCCCGGTCCGGGAAGATCCCACATGCCGTGGAGCGGCTGGGCCCGTGAGCCATGGCCGCTGAGCCTGTGCTTCCAGAGCCTGTGCTCCGCAACGCCTAAAGAAAAAAAAAAAAAAAAAAAAAAAAAAAAAATATATATATATATATATATATATGGCAAGTAAAACACATGCTTGAACAACTCTAATACAGGTAGAATATGAGATGTCAGAAAGGAAGAGAAGGTGAGAAGAAAGAGACTCCTGGGTGGTAGAGTGACTGATGGAAATAAAGCAGCAGGTGGAACCAAACACTATACTAAAACTTTAAGCCTAAAGTTCCAGAAGAATTGTAATTACACAAACAGAAGTGAGGAAAAGCCGTCTGTCAAAGTTACAGGATTAGTTTGAAATGGCAGTGGGCCATTGGATAAGCCATCAGATAAGCCATCATCCAGGGGGTCCTAAACCTGGCTGTTCTTGGGACAGGATTGCCTAAGGAACTTCCAAAAAATACTAACTTCTGAGTCCTAGCCCATAACCACTGAATCAGAATCTCTAGAAGTGGAGCATATTATTATGTGTGTATTTTGTGTCTATGTATGTGGATGTTTATGTGACAGGTGAGTGTGTGTGCACACGTGGATTTCTTAGTTCATGATACAGATAGTCTGTAGACCATCATTTAGAACCACTGCTATTGACAGCTAAAAATATAGGAGTGAAAAGAAGATGTGGAATCATTGGAGAAGTTAATTCTTTCACCAGTGATGACCTAATTCATATACTGAGGACTGGCAGCTCTGAGAATGGAAGAAAATCTGGATTCACCGCTTCACAAGAGTAGAATTAGACTGACATTCAGGGGACAAAAGGAAGACACAATTAAGAATTCTGAGAACAGACTAAAAATACTTCTTAGGAGAAATTATGAACTGTACCAATTCAATAAGCAAGAAAGTACTTCTCATGCATAATAAACTATGGAGTCAACTCCCAGGTATATCCATGCCCACATGCATATTTTCCACTTTTCTGTGTTTTGAAACTCAGCGATGTAGTGTAGCAATTATTCATTTCCCTCTCCAAATATTTTTGAAAAAGAGAATTGCTATCTTAAAATAATGAACACTGAACTGAATGGTGCAGAACAGATGCAATGCCCAAAAAGACAGGTCTTGTTAATTAACTTAGTACTCATTAAAGAAGAACAGCTCATGAAGCTAAAACGGAATTGTGCTCTGGTTTAAAATGTATAATTAATATGGAAGAGAATGCATTGTTAAAATAAAATAATATGTTCATGCAATGTTTAGTCTGTGGCCTACTTGGGAAAGTATAGTCTTAACTTTTACCATGATCAACCTCATTTTTTTATTCAAGCGTTTAACCAATATTTGCATGGCAATTATTATATAATAATAATTTATATATTCTTCTGAGCACATTACAAACTTTAATTTATTTCATGCTTTAAGCAAACACTTGAGGTGTAGACTGTCTACCTCAGAGAGGAGTCTGAGGCACTGTGAGCTTAAGAGGCTTGCCCAAGGACTACAACTAGAAAAGATTCAAGCCCAGACCACCATCTCCAGAATCCATGTTAAGACAAAGCAGTTGCCATAACAATATTAATTTTATTAATTTTGAAGAAATTTAATTTTTATCTGAAAATAGATATCAGAAGTTAGTTTGTAGTATTTCACCACTCTAGCTAATGAACATATTAAAATAAACAGATTTGGAAGATGAGCTGACTGAAACAGACAGAGTTATCCACATATCTGATTTTCGAGTGTCCCTTATCTTGGGATGGGTTTCCCCAGAAGCAGCTGCTGGGACCAGGCTGTGAGAGGGAGCAGCCTGTTTGGGAAGTGATCTCAGGAAGCGCTGTAAGGGAAGTGCGCCCATGAGGCAGGAAAGGGGAAGAAGGTAACACAGTGCATTTCTGAGCAGGTGACCTCCATGGGTAACACTGACTCAGTGCCACTGGGATTCTGGGGAGCACTGTGGAACACGCACTTGCAAGACCAGGGAGCTACCAGACATCAGAGCTCTTTTGAAAATATATTTGCATAGTCAAGTACAAAGTATCCCAGACATTATATAACATTAGTAAAATTTTATCAAGGTTGTAGCAAAGACAGATAGTGGTAAGGTGAATCCCCATAAAATTTTTCAGTGCACAGTTTTACACAGAGGAAAAACTGTGAGTAACATTTACAGTAAACCCCCTATGTATGAACCGTCAAGTTGTGAACTTTCAAAGACACAACGTGCGTTCAACTGTCCAATCACGTAAGTTAGTTCACATGTCTGGTGTACATTGTCACGTGCATGCATCCTCTACAAATGGTTGTGCTTTAGTGTACTTTACTGTACAGTACTGTATAGAGTAGTACAGTATCTTTTTTTCAAGCCCAGGATGTCTGGAAGCAAGCGTAAAAGCAGCTGACATAGCTGGTACTGCTAAGAAGCACCAAGGAATAATGATTATGTTATTCATAGTACCTAGACTTTGTTGGACTTATGAACAAATTGGACTTATGAACATGCTCTCACAACAGAACTCGTTCGCATGCAGGGGACTTATTCTCTTGAGCTATGTGATCTAGGATAAGTGGCTTAACCTTTTTCAACCTATGCTATTACGTGGAAAATAGAAATAATAATACTTGCCTCACAAAGGTGTCAACAGATGCATATTATTTTTCTTTGAATTACTTGTTTCTTTGAAACATTCACCCTCCTTTATTCCATGTGTCCATGAAGGAGCTGTCTACCATGATGACTGGTCACCCTCCAACAAGGACCAGCAGGTGACCCAAGCAGGGCCAGCAGAGTTTTTACTGAAGTTAAAATAATAATGACTCTGAAAGAGGAAATTCCTCATCCACTGCTTTGCTGAAATGACAGGATGAAGTTACAGACACGAGCGGCCTTCTTAGCAGATACATGGAGAGACCCTGCCTGCAAAGAAATCAAGCAACACCCCCAAAGAGGAGTATCAGCCTTTCTGAAGCATTCAGGGTTGTGTTTTCTAAGTGGTTCAGATGGGGATACAGGTGCTGAGAGGACCATGATCCTTCTCTTTCTTCTTCCTCTTCTTAGTCTTGCACTCGTACAGCTGAAGCAGTCAGCAAACTCGGGCTCCCTTGGAATTGGCCACACCAGGGTCTGGAACTGAGTTGGAAATAGATACACTGTCTCTTGCAATGCCTTTCTTATTCCATTTTCTCTACTATTGACCATCATGGCTTTCGTCCTATAGATTTAGTGTTAGGTCCCACAGCACTACTGGGATCTCAGGAAACAAAGTTAGTAAAGGGCAGATCCTGGATCCAAACTCACAACTTCTTAACCTAAGAGTCCTATTATTCCCCATATGCCCCAAGAATAGCAAAAATAATACAGAGAAAATAGTATGCAAACTTGAGGGTCTTCTTATCATCAAATGAATTTAGGACAGTCCCAGGAACTGTACTACTTTGTATATCTAACACAGTATTCCTAAGGAATTTAATAATAAATGGAATGTCTCAGTTGGAAACAGCAGCAATAATCTTTCAATAATTCACTGAGAAAAAAGTAGGTGGGAAGAAAATAAATTTGGTGTTAACACATTTAATGATGGCTCAAAATGGTAAAATTATGAAAGAAGCATGAAAAATAGCTACGCTATTGTTCAAATGACTAATTTTTTGAGAGTGAAAGTCTTTATATGAGAATAAACAGATTTTTGTTTGTTTTAGGATGGAATTTTTATTTTTGCCAAATAACTTCTAATGCAATTAGAAGTAAAATGTGATAAAGACATATCTGTGCACCACATGTAATATTTTATACAGCACCAGTGAGTACCACAGAAATAAGTGTTGATATGAATAATTCATAAGAAGGAAATTACATATTACTTCAGTAACACTTATCTACAATTATTTTCAACCTCATTAAGGTGCCAAAACTCTTCAAAATGAACACAGAATGACAGTATAGCAGTGGCTGCATGACCAATAATAAAGGGATCAAAGAGAAAATAAGGAATCTGTGTCTTGGTCTAAGAAACACAAAACTATCTTAGGGAGACATATGGCTTTGTTAACATTATTCAAGGCTGCCTCAGCTCCATTCGAGTAACTATCATTTAAGTGGGCGGTGAACACTGCGATCACAGTCCAGTCCACCTACTAAACAGCAGAGAGTGAGAATTCAGCCACAGAAAAAATCTGTCTGTCAAGTCAAAAACAAAGCCCGAGAAAGTCAGAGAATTTAGGTGCCATTAGCATCACCCATGCCGCACGAAGAAGACTGGACAATTACTGAGATGTCGTATAGCTGTTCAAATGTTATCCCATCAAACTCAGGATATGTAGTAACCAAGACCAGAGCTTTAATCTCCCTTTAAAAATAAAAATAAATAAGTAGCCCTGAAGCTATTTAATGCATGGAGTCACTCTCATAACAAGCAGCCAACAACCCATCCCACCAAAGATAACGTAGGAAGAGCTGAGCACAAACAGCGGCATAGTCTGTGCATCCTAAAAGGCCATGCCCTTAAGTGACATAGTGATGAAGGTATACCTAGATTTTATACCTATGGGCACATGGCATGAGTTGGATTGAGGGCAAAGAGCAAACCAGAGTTTCCTTTTCACCTGCCCTAGGTGGGTCTTTAGGATCATAAATTGGCGATGCACTCCAAACTGAATGCCTGACTTGGTACAGCATCATTCATTCCATGATTAATTAATTTCTGACAGCATGTTTATAAATGCTTGCCACCCCTACCTAATTCTCCCTTAATCTGTAAGTTAGAAGATGTGAGAGAATGATTTCCTATATTATGGCATTACTCAGAGGTTGCCAAGATGTCACCATACCATTGGTGCAAATGTAGTCACAGTAATAATAATAAAATTCATTTTATTGGGACTTTCTACCACCCGCATAACTCAGTATCCCACAACCCTGAAGAATTTCCTCTCAAGAGTGTCTCATGGTTTCCAGGAGGCAACTTCACAGAAGGTTACCACTCATCTTCTTATGGAGCCCTTTATTAATGGAAACTGTCCATAAAGCTATCACACAGTGTTACTGTACCACATTATCCATGTTCTGAGTGGTCCTTCTATTAATACTCCCAGTGATGAAAAGCCATATAGCCCTGAACCAACTGGCAGAGAAGGGGTCAGTCTATAGGCTGAGGTGGTTGGTTCCAATTCCTAAGGTGAAATTTGGGTGCCGCTACAAAACAGGAGCAAAGAGGACTATGTCTGGAACCCAGGTGATTCCCTAGGGTGGCCTTAGTATTCCCTTGACCAATGCTGCTTCTCCTTAGAAAACTTCAGCAAGCAAATACAAATAGAACCACCAAGGGCTCAAATCCCTTGGATGGCCCACTAGGAAAGAACAGAGGCTAGCCAAGGTACTGGCAGAAGATGAGGAGAACAGGAATGGAGTATGGAGGATGGGAGCTATGATTATCAAATCAGACGTCATGCCCAGATCCAGAAGATGTGGTGGCTATGTGTATATTAGGTACTTCCCCTGCTACCTTATATGAAAGTCATGGTTAATATTTTAGATTTTAGGTGGAAGGGCAGCTGAACTGACATTACCCTATGATAATATGTATCTGATAGGACTTTCTTTCCCCCTGCATAGGAAACACATATTTTTTTTACTCAAAGCATAGTGGTGGATGTTAGGGGCAAGAGCTAGAGGGTATTTATTTCCCTCTTGAATCTGCTCTTTACTCTTCTCCACCTTATCCTGTGCTGGATCAGGGGCAACTGTCATTAAAGCATTAATGGTATCTCTTGCCCTCTGGCTTCTCACTAAGTGTGACCAAGAGGAGTCAGTGACAGAAAATCAGAATGGAAGGGGTTAGAGTAAGGTCAGGGTGTTTAATCTTCCAGCACTTACTCTGCTGGGTTGTTGTCACTTAGCTGCATTTTTTTCCATCAAAATCAAAGCTCCTGGAGGCATCCCCTTCCCACAGCATAGCCTTCACTCCAGGTCCAGCAACTGCTTCCACTCTTCACCCCTTCAAGCGTAAGATTCAGCATCTTAACTACTGCTGGTCCTAGGATGCTGTGCCATCTTTCATTGGTTCTATTTACCTTGTCCACTTCTTTGTAAACATTCCCTTTATCTGCTCATTACCCATTTGAGGAATGTACTTTTTTATTGTCAGGACTGAAACTGGTACAAAACCCAGTAACAAAAAAGAGCAAAACCCCTGAACAAGCAGACATGAAAATATTCTCCAGGGGATACCATATGCTGTGCCATGAAACAAGTCTCAATAAATTCCAAAGGATTGAAATTATATTAGGGTGTTCCCTCTCCATAACAGAATTAACTTAAAGGTCCATAATGGAAATAAATCCCAGAAGACCCGTAACAGTTGAAAATTAAACAAAACGCTTCCAAATAATCCATGAGTCAAAGGAAAGTTTTAAGAATACCTAAAGCTGAATGAAAACAAAAACACAACATATCAAAATTTGCAGGAGTTAATGTAATGCTCTGAGGGAGAATTTATACCTTAAAGTACTTATCAAAGAAAAATATCTCAATTAGCAACCTAATACCCCACCTTAAACTAGAAATAGAAGAACTAAACTGATGCAAATAAAGAAAGGAAACAGTAATGATCAGTGGAAATCAATGAACTAGAAAACAAAACAACAGAGAAAATCAATGAGATTAAAAATGTGTTCTTTGAAAAGATCAAAAAGATTGACAAACCCTTCTCAAGACTAACCATAGAGGATCTTAGTAGACTTATAAGTTAAAAACTGAATTAATAATTAAAACTGTTCCCACAAAAAAAGCCCAGGGTCAGAAGTCTTTACTTGTGGATTCTATCAAATATGTAATGAAGAAATAATACCAATATTTCATAAACTCTTGCAGGAATTAAAGGAGGAGGAAACACCTCCAGCTCATCCTATGAAACCGACACCAGAGAAGATCTGGTGAGGGAATGTAAATTGGTACAACTGCTATGGAGAACAGTATGGAGGTTCCTTAAAAAACTAAAAATAGAACTACCACATCATCCAGCAGTCCTACTCCTGGGCATATATCTGGAGAAAAACATACTTCAAACAGATATGCACCCCAATGTTTATAAGAGCATTATTTACAATAGCTAAGACACGGAAACAACCTAAATGTCCACTGACAGATGAATGGATAAAGAAGATGTGGTGTATATATATATAATGGAATACTACTTGGCCATAAAAAAGAATGAAATAATGCCATTTGTGGCAACATCGATGGACCTAGAGATTATCATACTGAGTGAAGTAAGTCAGACAGAGAAAGACAAATATCATATGATATCACTCATATATGGAATCTAATTAAAAATGATTTAAATGAACTTAGAAAACAGAAACAGACTCACAGATTTTGAAAACAATCTTATGGTTACCATAGGGGAAAGGTGAGGGGGAGGGATAAATTAGGAGGTTGGGATTAACATACACACCCTACTGTATATAAAATAGATAACCAACAAGGTCCTACTGTATAGCACAGGAAACTCTGCTCAATATTCTGTAGTGACCTATATGGGAAAAGGATCTGAAAAAGAATGAATATATGTATAACTGAATCACCTTGCTGGACACCTGAAACTCACACAACATTGTAAATCAACTATACTCCAATAAATTTTTTTAAATATGCTAAGTAAAAGAAACCAGATGTGAAAATTACATATTGCATATGATTCCATTTTTATGAAATGTTCAGAAAATACCAATTTATAGGGACAGGAAGCAGATTAGTGGCTGCCTGGAGCTGGGAGTGGTCCCAAAGATTGACTGCAAATGAACCCAGCAGAGTGTTTTCCAGTGATGGAAATGTCCCAGAGCTGTACTATAAGGATGATGTATTTACCAAAAATCATTGTACTGTACACTTACAATGGGTAATTTTTATTGTATGTCAAGATGTCCCATGAAAAATGAGGGTAAATTCATGTGACAAGGTTTCAGTCTCTTTCTTACAGGTGGGTTGTGGAGATTCAGAACTTGCTTACACTCCAACTACAAAATTAATTTAAATGGTCAGGAGCATACCTTCAACATAATGGAGAAAAAACTGGCAATTGCAATTAGGCAGCATGCTGATAAGACTTTGTCCAATATGCTGATATTGGCATGTAAACTAGGTTGCCTACACTTACCATAATGTCCTTGGATGAACCAGGTATAACTGACAGCCTATTCTAAGCACTGCCTAGTTTTCTTCTTACCTGTAGAACAAGACAACGTAGAACAGCTTCCTTCCTTCCTGAAGTTGCCCTACTGAAAAGGTCACATTAGTTGTTATCTCCCTAATATATCTTACACAGTAACTTGCTGAAAATTACCCAGTTTTCTAAGTAATATTCAGGCTTGTACAGCAGACTAAGATAAATGTGCATTTCCTTTCCTTTGAAACTCCAAGCAATTTGTCATGCATTTCTGCTTCAGAGTTATAAGAACATCTTCTTTTTGAGGTATTCAGAGGTGCTCTCTCTTCATCAAATATACTACAGGTTACCTTGAAATGCATGCTCCTCTGTCCCTCCTCCCTGCTCCTACGGAACAAGGTGAGACGTGCCAGGACTATTCTTTCTCCTTGAAATCTTCAATCCACTTTTTAAAGCAATCCCCAAAGAATTTTATTTCCTGTTCTAGTTTCCTTTTCAGGACCCATGTATCAAGAGCTTAATAATGATGTGTGCCCACTCTGTAAGTGCCACACATCGCACACAGTAAGAGGTAGGTCTGTGGGTTCTGCAACATGCAAGGCTCTACAGGTTAACTCTGAGGGGTTATGAGGCCCAGCTCCGGCCCTGACAGTCATCATGATCTGATGGGGAAGACAAAATGCACATATAGAAAACCACAGAGAATCAAGTTTTTCAGCTGAGTGCCAGCAGAGGGAAGATGGTCAGTGTCTTAAATGATTTCTTGAAAAGGATAACCAAAGACAAAGTTTTGAGTGGAAGTAATTTATTTGGGCAGCAACCCAGGAAGCACACCAGGTCAACAGGGAAGTGTGAGAAAAGGAAAGCACGATCAAAGCTCACCATCACGGGCAACTGACTTGCTCCTTCCTGGTTGGGAACTCTGGGAGACATCACAAGTACCACCTCACACTGGTCACAATGGCCATCATCACAAAGTCTACAGACAATAAATGCTGGAGAGGGTGTGGAGAAAAGGAACCCTCCTACACTGTTGGTGAGAATGTAAATTGGTGCAGCCACTGTGGAAAACAGTGTGGAGGGTCCTTAAACCAAAAATAGAGCTACCATATCATCCAGCAATCCCACTCCTGGCCATATATCCAGAGAAAACCATAATTTGAAAAGATACCTGCACCCCAATGTTTATTGCAGCACTGTATACAATAGCCAGGACATGGAAATAACCTAAATGTCCATCGATGGATGAATGGATAAAGAAGATGTGGTATATATATACACATACACACAATGGAATATTACTCAGCCATAAAATGAATGAAATAATGCCATTTGCAGCAACATGGATGGACCTAGAGATTGTCATACTGAGTGAAGTAAGTCAGACACAGAAAGACAAATATCATATGATATCACTCATATGTGGAATCTAAAAAAAAATGACACAAATAAACTTATTTACAAAACAGAAACAGATTTACAGACTTAGAAAACGAACTTATGGTTACCAAAGAGGAAAGGTGTCAGGGAGGCATAAATTAGGAATTTGGGATTAACATACACACACTACTATATATAAGATAGATAACCAAGAAGCACCTATGATATAGCACAAGGAACTCTACTCAATGCTCTGTAATAACCAGAATCTGAAAAAGAGTGGATATATATATATATGTATAACTGAAATCACTTAGCTGTACACCTGAAACTAACACAACCTTGTAAATCAACTATACCCCAATATAAAATAAAAATTAAATTAAAAAAAAAGAACCAAGAAAAACAAAAACAAAATACGCAGGCAAAGCTGCCTCACTCACGCCCATCTGTCTTTGGCTGAGGAAGGCAGAAGGTGTCAATTCCACAGCACTTCCAGCCTTCCTTGCATGGGGGCAAGAGGAAGTCCTCTGTAGAGGGTCGAAGGTGCTGGCAGTAGGACGTCATCTGCAGGAACTGGGAAGGTGAATGCCAGGGGGTTACAGGCAGAGCAACCCTGCAGCAACCAGCAGAGACTTTGTGGGGAATGGCTTTTCAAACCTTCTTAAAGGAGATACTGTGACTTGGTAGGGAAGAACAGAGTTCCCAAGGACATGCAAAGAAAAGGGCATGAGTGTGAACATGCCGAGAAGAGGGAAATGGGAGATGGTGACAGCATGGGTTCCAGGAAATGGCCTGTTCCATGGAGCTGTTATTTAAGGGGGAAGGCATCACTTTTATCCTAGAATCTTTGTATCTGCAGGTATTAATCATCTCATTGTACACAGATCTAATTAAACTCTCACTGGAAAATAAACAGCTCTTGGCTCAGAAAGCAGCAGACAACGTGAGAAGTTAGAGGGAAATCCTAAATGAAACTCATGTGCTAGAAATAGAAAGTAAAAACTTGAGCAAGGCTAACATTTAAAATTTTTCATTATACAGCAAATGAGCAACAATGGCCCTTAAGTCAGGTCAAATGTCTACAAAGTACAAGGCACATAAAGCTTAATCCAAGGGTATATTTGCAAGGTGTCTCAGACAGTGACCTTCAAAGAATCACCTATGACATTTCTTTAAAAACACATATGCCTAAGCCAAATACCAGGATGTCTGGATTTAGAATCTCCTAAGTGTAGATCCTAAGTACCTATATTTTAAGATCCATAGGTCATCCTAATACGCACCTTGAGTCATGAGCTGCTGGTGGAGAACAGTTCTGTGTTTATGTAGTTGGACTGTGGAGAAAGGCTGGGGAAAGAGGGAGAAGACGGGAGTGCAAATAGAAATGACCTCTGGCCAGTAAATAAAACACTAAAGAGGGAGAAAGAAAAGAGTGTGGCAACATTAAGAGAAAAGAAGTCCCCCACCCCACTCCCATGGTGCAACAAGGGAGCTTCGCACGTGACCTGCTGGCTCTCCATAGCAGGCATGGCTTCCCAAAGCCTAAGTCAACAGTCAAGTTAGAAATGCCCCATAGACATTTCCCCCGTAGGAAGTGGGCCCAACTACAGCCTGAGTGTTAACCACTTAGGCCACAGAGTTAAGAAAGACTTAGTGGGAGCACATCCCATTTTTTCCTCATTAAAGCAAACATGACCAGAGAGCAGCAACTTGGGAGCACACAGGATAGAGGATTAATCAGCTTTGTGTACCAGCCACTAATTGAATGTTGGGTATTGAGAGCTTTGTTAATTAACAGCTATCATTTATTTCATCCACTAATGTGCAAGTTGGGCACAGCCCAGCAAGGACAACATGTCTCTGCTCAACATGGAATCACCTGAGACAGAGAATCTACTTCCCAGTTGCTTCACTCACAAGTGGCAAGTTGGTCTTGGCCATCAGCTGGGAGTTCAGCCAGAACTACTGGCCTGGGGACTCAGTTCCTCTCCCTGTAGGCGTCTCCTGGGGGCTGCGTGAGCTTCATTACAGCATGACAGCTGGGTTTCAAGGGTGAGTTTTCTAAGAGATTGGGAGCTGTAGTTGACAATCTTTAAGGCATGGGCCTGGAAGCTGCTCACTTCCACCATGTTCTATTGGTCAAGCAATTGGACTCTGGGAGATCAAATTAACTACTCCCAATTTGGGGGTAGTTGTCTAAAAGGGGGTGGTACAATGTGACCTACCAAGGAAGAGGACAGGAGTGTCCTTTTTCTATCTTCCAAGGAATAGGAAGAATAATAGGAATGGGGTAGTAGCAAGAGAATCTTTTTTTTTTTTTTTTTTTTTTTTATTTTGAATTAAATGAAATGAACTCCCTTTGATATTTAAGAATCTTTAAGACTCAGACAGGAAAAGTGATTTGTCCAATGTTACACCATTAGAGCTGGGATATGAAGTGATCTCCTATGCCCAATGTGTATTCTGTTATGTTTTGTACCGTATTATATTTTTGTTTGTTTGTTTTTTGGTTTTTGGTTTTTTTTGGCGCTACGTGGGCCTCTCACTGTTGTGGCCTCTCCCGTTGCGGAGCACAGGCTCCGGGCGCGCAGGCTCAGCAGCCATGGCTCATGGGCCCAGCCGCTCCGCGGCATGTGGGATCTTCCCGGACCGGGGCACGAACCCATGTCCCCTGCATCGGCAGGCGGACTCTCAACCACTGCGCCACCTGGGAAGCCCAGCAAGAGAATCTTGAAGGTGGTTCCGGCAGAGGCCAATCACATATTAAGTGATTGACAGCTGGGTGTAGGGTGAGAGAGAAGAAAGGATAGGCAGTCCAACATAATTTGTTAATGGGTAAGTTAGTCCCCCACTAGATGCGTGTCCAAGAGATGTGACTCCCAGGTACTGTACCACAGGGAGGGCTGAAAATTGGGGGAAGACAAAGATGATTGCTTGCCCATAAATTACCTCATATCCAAAAAGAGGGCCCAGACAGAGGAACTATAGGAAGAACAGAAGGAAGGAAGGGAGGGAGGGAGGAGGGATGAAGAAAGAAGAAAGAAGGGAGGAGGGAAGGAGAGAGGGAAGAGAGAGACAGAGATAAATTTAAAATAAATTAAAAGTTCTAGGGAGTTCCCTGGCAGTCCAGCAGTTAGGATTCAGCATTTTCACTGCCATGTCCTGGGTTCAATCCCTGATCAGGGAACTAAGATCTCACAAGCCACACAGTGCAACCAAAAAAAGAAAAAAAAAATTCTAAATTAAGGTAAGATTAAGACAAATTCAGTCATAAAGTTTAAGAATAATCAGAAACATTTAACAAATTTAAAACTTCACGATTCCTGGGCTTCCCTGGTGGCGCAGTGGTTGAGAATCTGCCTGCCAATGCAGGGGACACAGGTTCGAGCCCTGGTCTGGGAAGATCCCACATGCCGCGGAGCAACTAGGCCCGTGAGCCACAACTACTGAGCCTGCGCATCTGGAGCCTGTGCTCCACAACAAGAGAGGCTGCAATAGTGAGAGGCCCACGCACCGTGATGAAGAGTGGCCCCCGCTTGCCACAACTGGAGAAAGCCCTCACACAGAAACGAAGACCCAACACAGCCATAAATAAATAAATAATTTGGAAAAAGAAAAATCTACCCTTAAAAAAAAAAAAAAACTTCATGATTCCTAAGTTAAATTCAAAAAGAATCTACAGCACACTGTTCTGTAATTCACAGAATAATGTGTCAGTGGCCAATGTATCATTAAATTATTGACTAATTACTCTGTGTTCACAGCTCCCATTATGATACAAAAGCGCCATTTATTTCACTTATTTCACATGAAATATAACTGACCTCAGTGAATTCCCATCACTCACGCCTTTTTTTTGGAGGAACTATATTTTTATTGATTCAGATTTTGTAGTGCTTTGAAGATAATAAATTGTTTGTAGAGCTAAAACATTTCCTACAGGCCTTATTATTTTTGTAATAACCAAATTACTCCCAATTTCACAGGCTTATTTGTATTCCTGCCTTTCCCCTTTTTCTGATTTATTAGCACAGATTGTACATATTTTCCCCTTCAAATACCATACTTCTGCACAATCAACCTGAAAGGACTATGTTATCATCACTACCATCAGTCATACTCTCAGAACAAAACAAATTAAAATTGTTCCTATTATAGATGCCATACAAGGAAGGGTAGCAAAGTACAGCAGTGTAACGCACAGAGACACAGCCACTGAAGTCCTATATGAGTCTGCCACCTACTAGAGGGGCCTTGAGAAGTTACCTATCCCCTTGGAGCTTTATTCTCTTTAATTGGACACTGGGGATTAATAATTCCTGTCTTACCTAGTCCACCATCTTGTCATTAAAAAAATCACATAATTTTTATGAAGCATGTTACTAAAGTTGTAACATCCCACAGGAAATTGCTGACATACATTTTAGAGTCTAACATGAAAAGAAAAGTGGTGTCTCTGGAGTTGGCTTTGTTGCTGAAACTCATACAGTGGGGTTAATGCTTGAGATTAAGAGTTGGACTCTGGAATCAGATAATCTGGGTTCAGATTTGAGCCCCTCCACTCACTAACATGGTATCTTATGGTAAATTAACTAATAAATGTTTTAAGTGTTTTGATAAATGTTGGATAAGAAGATTCTCTGAGGGCTTCCCTGGTGGCGCAGTGGTTGAGAGTCCGCCTGCCGATGCAGGGGACACAGGTTCGTGCCCCGGTCCGGGAAGATCCCACATGCCGCGGAGCGGCTGGGCCCGTGAGCCACGGCTGCTGAGCCTGCGCTCCACAACGGGAGAGGCCACAACAGTGAGAGGCCCGCATACCTCAAAAAAAAAAAAAATTCTCTGAGACTCTGTGTCTTACCGGTGAAATTGAAACAATAATACCATAGGGTCATGATGACTGAATAATAAAATACATGAAGTATTTTTCTATTTTCCCAAAGGTAAGAATAATGACAAAGGAAAATGGGTAATGTCAAGAGAATCTTGAAGATGCCTAGCACATAATAATTCTTCAATAAGTGGTAGCAGGGCTTCCCTGGTGGCGCAGTGGTTGAGAGTCCACCTGCCGACGCAGGGGTTACAGGTTCGTGCCCCGGTCCGGCAAAATCCCACATGCCGCAGAGCGGCTAGGTCCGTGAGCCATGGCCGCTGAGCCTGTGCTCCGCAATGGGAGAGGCCACAGCAGTGAGAGGCCCGCGTATCGCAAAAAAAAAAAAAAAAAAAAAAAAAAAAAAAAGTGGTAGCAAATATTACTGCTGATAATTCATGTTATAACAAAAAAATTAGTTCTTCTCCCTTCATTTCAGCCATGATCAAGTAAGACTTATTCCTGGGATGCAAGGATACTTCAACATATGTAAATCAATCAATGTGATACATCACATTAAAAAAATGAAGGGCAGGAGTCCAGAGAACCAGTCAAGCAGCCACTGGTCCTCTCAATCTAGCACCACCTCCCTGAGGGACCCCAGGTGATGAAAATGCCAGGAAAGATTTAAAGATATTACCAGCCTTTCCAACCAAAACTCTACAGGAGCACCCCTCCCTTGCCTACTGTGAGGACAGGGTAATTGAGCATTATTTGAAAATCAAAGGTCTGACTCGGGGTCAACCTGTGGTTCAGTATATGAAAATAGTAGAAGCTCTACCGACCTATGGAGTCCATTATTCTGCAGTAAAGGATAAACAAGGACATCCTTGGTGGCTTGGAATCAGCTATAAAGGAATTGGCCAGTATGATTTGCAAGATAAGGTGAAACCTCAGAAAGAGGCAAAACAGATCTGTGAAACTTGCACAAGCCTCTTAGATAGCCTCATCCACCAGAGGGCAGACAGCAGAAGCAAGAAGAACTACAATCCTGCAGCCTGTGGAAGAAAAACCACATTCACAGAAAGGCAGACAAGATGAAAAGGCAGAGGACTATGTATCAGATAAAGGAACAAGAAAAACCCCAGAAAAACAACTAAATGAAGCGGAGATACGCAACCTTCCAGAAAAAGAATTCAGAATAATGACAGTGAAGATGATCCAGGACCTTGGAAAAAGAATGGAAGCAAAGATCGAGAAAATGCAAGAAATGTTTAACAAAGACCTAGAAGAATTAAAGAACAAACAAACAGAGATGAACAATACAATAACTGAAATGAAAACTACACTAGAAGGAATCAATAGCAGAATAACTGAGGCAGAAGAACAGATAAGTGACCTGGAAGACAGAATGGTGGAATTCACTGCTGCAGAACACAATAAAGAAAAAAGAATGAAAAGAAATGAAGACAGCCTAAGAGACCTCTGGGACAACATTAAACCAACAACATTCGCATTATAGGGGTTCCAGGAGGAGAAGAGAGAGAGAAAGGACCACAGAAAATATTTGAAGAGATTATAGTCGAAAACTTCCCTAACATGGGAAAGGAAATAGCCACCCAAGTCCAGGAAGCGCAGCGAGTCCCATACAGGATAAACCCAAGGAGAAACACGCCGAGACACATAGTAATCAAATTGGCAAAAATTACAGACAAAGAAAAATTATTGAAAGCAGCAAGGGAAAAACAACAAATAACATACAAGGGAACTCCCATAAGGTTAACAGCTGATTTCTCAGCAGAAGCTCTACAAGGCCAGAAGGGAGTGGCATGATATACTTAAAGTGATGAAAGTGAAGAACCTACAACCAAGATTACTCTACCCAGCAAGGATCTCATTCAGATTCAGTGGAGAAATCAAAAGCTTTAGAGACAAGCAAAAGCTAAGGGAATTCAGCACCACAAAACCAGCTTTACAACAAATGCTAAAGGAACTTCCCTAAGTGGGAAACACAAGAGAAGAAAAGGACCTACAAAAACAAACCCAAAACAATTAAGAAAATGGTCAAAGGAACATACATATCGATAATTACCTTAAATGTGAATGGATTAAATGCTCCAACCAAAAGACACAGGCTTGCTGAATGGATACAAAAACAAGACCCATATATATGCTGTCTGCAAGAGACCCACTTCAGACCTAGGGACACATACAGATTGAAAGTGAGGGGATGGAAAAAGATATTCCATGCAAATGGAAATCAAAAGAAAGCTGGAGTAGCAATACTCATATCAGATAAAATAGACTTTAAAATGAAGAATGTTATAAGAGACAAGGAAGGACACTACATAAGGATCAACGGATCAATCCAAGAAGAAGATATAACTATTATAAATATATAGGCACGCAACATAGGAGCACCTCAATACGTAAGGCAACTGATAACAGCTCTAAAAGAGGAAATGGGCAGCAACACAATAATAGTGGGGGACTTCAACACCTCACTTACACCAATGGACAGATCATCCAAAATGAAAATAAAGAAACAAGAAGCTTTAAATGACACAATAGACCAGATAGATTTAATTGACATTTATAGGACATTCCATCAAAAAACAGCAGATTACACTTCCTTCTCAAGTGCGCACGCAACATTCTCCAGGAGAGATCACATCTTGGGTCACAAATCAAGCCTCAGTAAATTTAAGAAAATTGAAATCATATCAAGCATCTTCTCTGACCACAACACTATGAGATTACAAATGAATTACAGGAAAAGAAACGTAAAAAACACAAACACATGGAGGCTAAACAATACGTTACTAAATAACCAAGAGATCACTGAAGAAATCAAAGAGGAAATCAAAAAATACTTAGAGACAAATGACAATGAAAACACGACGATCCAAAACCTATAAGATGCAGCAAAAGCAGTTCTAAGAGGGAAGTTTATAGCTATACAGGCCTACCTCAAGAAACAAGAAAAATCTCAAATAAACAATCTAACATTACACCTAAAGGAACTAGAGAAAGAAGAACAAACAAAACCCAAAGCTAGCAGAAGGAAAGAAATCATCAAGATCAGAGCAGAAATAAATGAAATAGAAACAAAGAAAACAATAGCAAAGATCAATAAAACTAGAAGCTGATTCTTTTAGAAGATAAACAAAATTGATAAACCATTAGCCAGACTCATCAAGAAAAAGAGGGAGAGGACTCAAATCAATAAAATTAGAAATGAAAAAGAAGTTACAACAGACACCACAGAAATATAAAGCATCCTGAGAGACTACTACAAGCAACTCTATGCCAATAAAATGGACAACCTGGAAGAAATGGACAAATTCTTAGAAAGGTATAACCTTCCAAGACTGAACCAGGAAGAAATAGAAAATATGAACAGACCAATCATAAGTAATGAAATTGAAACTGTGATTAAAAATCTTCCAACAAACAAAAGTCCAGGACCAGATGGCTTCACAGGTGAATTCTGTCAAACATTTAGAGAAGAGCTAACACCCGTCCTTCTCAAAGTTTTCCAAAAAATTGCAGAGGAAGGAACAGTCCCAAACTCCTTCTATGAGGGCACCATCACCCTGATACCAAAACCAGACAAAGATATTACAAAAAAAGAAAATTGCAGACCAATATCAATCATGAATATAGATGTAAAACTCCTCAACAAAATACCGGAAAACAGAATCCAAGAACACATTAAAAGGATCATACAGGGCTTCCCTGGTGGCGCAGTGGTTGAGAGTCCGCCTGCCGATGCAGGGGACACGGGTTCGTGCCCCAGTCTGGGAGGACTCCACATGCTGTGGAGCGGCTGGGCCCGTGAGCCATGGCCGCTGAGCCTGCACGTCCGGAGCCTGTGCTCCGCAACAGGAGAGGCCACAACAGTGAGAGGCCCACGTACCGCAAAAAAAAAAAAAAAAAGGATCATACACCATGATCAAGTGGGATTTATACCAGGGATGCAAGGATTCTTCAATATATGCAAATCAATCAATGTGATACACCATTTTAACAAATTGAAGAATAAAATCCATATGATCATCTCAACAGACGTAGAAAAAGCTTTTGACAAAATTCAACACCCATTTATGATAAAAAAACTCTCCAGAAAGTGGGCATAGAGGGAACCTACCTCAACATAATAAAGGCCATATACGACAAACCCACAGCAAACATCATTCTCAATGGTGAAAAACTGAAAGCGTTTCCTCTAAGATCAGGAATAAGACAAGGATGTCCACTCTCGCCACTATTATTCAACATAGTTTTGAAAGTCCTAGCCACGGCAATCAGAGAAGAAAAAGAAATAAAACGAATACAAATTGGAAAAGAAGTAAAACTGTCACTGTTTGCAGACGACATGATACTATATAGAGAGAATCCTAAAGATACCATTGGAAAAATACTTCAGCTAATCAATGAATTTAGCAAAGTTGCAGGATACAAAATTAATGCACAGATATCTCTTGCATTCCTATACACTAATGATGAAAAATCTGAAAGAGAAATTAAGGAAACACTCGCATTTACCATTGCAACAAAAAGAATAAAATACCTAGGAATAAACCTACCTAGGGAGACAAAATACCTGTATGCAGAAAACTATAAGACACTGATGAAAGAAATTAAAGATGATACCAACAGATGGAGCGATATGCCATGTTCTTGGATTGGAAGAATCAATATTGTGAAAATGTCTATACTACCCAAAGCAATCTACAGATTCACTGCAATCCCTATCAAACTGTCAATGGTATTTTTTACGGAACTAGAACAAAATAATCTTAAAATTTGTTTGGAGACACAAAAGACACCGAATAGCCAAAGCAGTCTTGAGGGAAAAAAACGGAGCTGGAGGAATCAGAGTCCCTGACTTCAGACTATACTACAAAGCTACAGTAATCAAGACAATATGGTACTGGCACAAAAACAGAAACACAGATCAATGGAACAAGATAGAAAGCCCAGAGATAAATCCACGCACCTATGGTCAACTAATCTATGACAAAGGAGGCAAGGATATGCAATGGAGAAAAGACAGTCTCTTCAATAAGTGGTGCTGGGAAAACTGGACAGCTACATGTAAAAGAATGAAATCAGAACACTCCCTAACACCATACACAAAAATAAACTCAAAATGGATTAGAGACCTAAATGTAAGACTGGACACTATAAAACTCTTAGAGGAAAACATAGGAAGAACACTCTTTGACGTAAATCACAGCAAGACCTTTTTGATCCACCTCCTAGAGTAATGGAAGTAAAATCAAAAATAAACAAACAGGACCTAATGAAACTTAAACGCTTTTGCACAGCAAAGGAAACCATAAACAAGGCAAAAAGACAACCTTCAGAATGGGAGAAAATATTTGCAAACAAATCAACGGACAAAGGATTAATCTCCAAAATATATAAACAGCTCATGCAGCTCAATATTAAAAAAACAAACAACCCAATCCAAAAATGGGCAGGAGACCTAAACGGACATTTCTCCAAAGAAAACATACAGATGGCCAAGAAGCACATGAAAAGCTGCTCAACATCACTAATTATTAGAGAAATGCAAATCAAAACTTACAATGAGGTATCATCTCACAGCAGTTAGAATGGGCATCATCAGAAAATCTACAAACAACAAATGCCAGAGAGGGTGTGGAGAAAAGGGAACCCTCTTGCACTGTTGGTGGGAATGTAAATTGATACAGCCACTATGGAGAACAGTATGGAGGTTCCTTAAAAAACTAAAAATTGAATTACCATATGATCCAGCAATCCCACTACTGGGCCTATACCTAGAGAAAACCATAATTCAAAAAGACACATGCACCCCAATGTTCACTGCAGCACTATTTACAATAGCCAGGTCATGGAAGCCCACCTAAATGCCCACCGACAGATGAATGGATAAAGAAGATGTGGTACATATACACAATGGAATATTACTCAGCCATAAAAGGGAACGAAACTGGGTCATTTGTTGAGACGTGGATGGATCTAGAGACTGTCATACAGAGTGAAGTTAAGTCAGAAAGAGAAAAACAAATATCGCATATTAACGCACGTATGTGGAACCTAGAAAAATGGTACAGATGAACCGGTTTGCAGGGCAGAAGTTGAGACACAGACGTAGAGAACAAACGTATGGACACCAAGGGGGGAAAGCCGCAGGGGAGTAGGGATGGTGGTGTGATGAATTGGGTGATTCGCATTGATATGTATACACTAATGTGTATAAAATTGATGACTAATAAGAACCTGCTGTATAAAAATATAAATTAAATTTAAAAAAACAACATATCCACCATCTGGCTATTCATCAAGTAAGTGTAACTTTTTTAAAATGAAAAAAGAGTAAATCAAAAAAAAAAGAAAAAAGAAAATTAAAAAATGTAGGGTAAAAATCATATGATCATCTCAATGAATGCAGAAAAAAACATTTGACAAAATTCAATGTTCTTATATGTTAAAAAACTATCAACAAATTGGGTATAGAAGGAATATACTTCAACATAATAAATACCATGTACGAGAAGCCCACAGCTAACGTTGTCCTCAATGGTGAAAAGCTGAAAGCTTTTCCTCTAAGATCACGAAAAAGATGCACACTCTCGCTACTTTAATTCAACATAGTATTGGAAGTCCTAGGCAGCACAATTAAGCAAGAAAAAGAAATAAAACACATCTAAACTGGAAAGAAAGAAGTTAAATTGTCTCTGTTTGCAGATGACATGATATTAAATATAGAAAACTCTAAAGGCTCCATAAAAAACTGTCAGAACTACACAATGAATTCAGTAACATGGCAGGACACAAAACCAATATGTAAAAATCAGTTGTATTTATATAAACTAATAACAAAGTATCAAAAAGAGAAATTAAGAAAATAATCCAATTTACAATAGCATCAAAAAAAAAGTATTTAAGAATAAATTTAACCAAGGAGGTAAAAGATCTATACACTGAAAACTATAAAACATTGATGAAAGAAATTAAAGAAGACAAAAATAAATGGAAAGATATCAATGTTCATGGATTGAAAGAATTAATGTTGTTAAAACACCCATACTACTCAAAGCAATCTATAGTCAGTGCAATCCCTACCAAAATTCCAATGGCATTTTTCAAATAAATAGAAAAAAAATCTTAAAATTCATATGGAACCACAAAACACCTGAATAGCCAAAGTAATCACAAACCTGGAAGCATCATACTTCCTGATTACAAAGTTATATAGGCATACCTTGTCTTTTTGTGCTTTCCTTTATTGTGTTTCACAGATTGTGTTTTTCACAAACTGAAAGTCTGGTGGCAACCCTGCATTGAGCACATCTATTCAAGCGATTTTTCCAACAATATTTGCTCCCTTCATGTCTCTGTCACATTTTGGTAATTCTTGCAATATTTCAAACTTTTTCATTAATAATATATTTGTCATGGTGATCTGTGATCAGTGACCTTTGACTTTACTACTGTAACTGTTTTGCCGTGCCATGAACTACACCCACGTAAGACGGCAAACTTAATGGATAAATGTTATATGTGTTCTGACTACTCTACCCACCAGCCATTCCCTCATCTCTCTCTGTCTCCTCAGGCCTCCCTATTCCCTGGAACACAACAATATTGAAATTAGGCCAGTTAATAATCCTACGATGGCTTCTAAGTGTTCAAATGAAAGGAAGAGTCGCATATCTCTCACTTTAAATCAAAAGCTAGAAATAATTAAGTTTAGTGAGGAGATAGGCTGAAAGATAGGTCTCTTGTACCAAACAGCCAAATTGTAAATTCAAAGTAAAAGTGCTTGAAGGAAATTAAAAGTGCTACTCCAGTGAACATGAATAAGAAAGTGAAACAGCCGTATTGCTGAGGTGGAGTACATTTTAGCGGTCTGGATAGAAGATCAAACCAGCCACAACATTCCCTTAAACCAAAGCCTAATCCAGAGCAAGGACTTAACTGTCTTCAACTCTTTGAAGACAAAGAAAGGTGTGGAAACTGCAGAAGAAAAGTTTGAAAGTAGCAGAGGTTGGTTCATGAGGTTTAGGGAAAGAAGCCATCCTCATGACATAAAAGTGCAAGGTGAAGCAGCGAGTGCTGATGTAGAAGCTGCAGCAAGTTATCCAGAAGATCTGGCTAAGATAATGAAGGCAGCTATACTAAACAATAGACTTTCAGTGTAGTTGAAACAGTCTCAAATTGGAAGAAGATGCCGTCTAGGACTTTCATAGCTAAAGAGGAGAAGTCAATGCCTGGCTTCAAAG
>NW_006792323.1:1570121-1608159 GCF_000442215.2 Lipotes vexillifer | reverse complement strand
AGGGAAAGAAGCAATCTCTATAATATAAAAGTGCAAGGTGAAGCAGCAAGTGCTGATGTAGAATCTGCAGCAAGTTATCCAGAAGATCTAGCCAAGATAATTCATGAAGGTGGCTACACTAAAGAACAGATTGTTAATGTAGATATCATAGCCTTCTACTGGAAGCAGATGTCATCTAGGACTTTCATAGCTAGAGAGGAGAAGTCAATGCCTGGCTTCAAAGTATCAAAGGACAGGCTGACTCTCTTATTAGGGGCTAATGCAGCTGGTGATTTTAGGTTGCAGCCAATGCTCATTTACCATCCCCAAGTCCAAGGGCCCTTAAGAGTGATGCTAAATCTACCCTGTGTTCTACAGATGGAACAACAAAGCCTGGATGACAGCACACCTATTTACAACATGGTTTACTAAATATTTTAAGCCCATTGCTGAGGCTACTGCTCAGAAAAAAAGATTCCTTTCAAAATTTGACTGCTCACTGACAATGCTGGTTTCGTAAGAGCTCTGAGGGAGATGTACAGTGAAATTCATGTGGTTTTCATGCCTGCTAACACAACACCCATTCTGCAGCCCATGGATCAAGGAGTAATTTTGACTTTAAAGTCTTATTTAAGAAATACATTTCATAAGGCTATAGCTGCCATAGACAGTGATTCCTCTGATAGATCTGGACTAAGTCAATTGAAAACCTTCTGGAAAGATTCACTATCCTAGATGCTGTTAAGAACATTCATAATTCACAGGAAAAGGTCAGAATATCAACATTAACAGGAGTTTTGAAGAAGTTGATTCCAACCCTCATGGATGACTTTGAGGGGTTCAAAATTTCAGTGAAGGAAGTAATTGTAGATGTGGTGAAAATAGCAATCATATTAGAATTAGAAGTGGGGCCCAAAGATGTGCCTGAATTGCTGCAATCTCCTGATAAAATGCTAACAGATGAAGATTTACTTCTTATGGATGAGCAAAGGAAGTGGTTTCATGAGATGGAATCTACTCCTGGTGAAGATGCTGTGAAGATTGTTGAAATGACAGCAAAGAATTTAGAATATTACATAAACTTAGTTGATAAAGCAGGGGCAAGATTTGAGAAGATTGACTCCAATTCTGAAATAAATTCTACTGTGGATAAAATGCTATCAAATAGCATTGCAGGCTACAGAGAAATTCTTGAAAGGAAGAGTCAATCAATGCAGCAAACTTCACTGCTGTGTTATTTTAAGAACTTGCCACGCCCACCCCAACCTTCAGCAACCACGACACTGGTCAGTCAGCAGCCATCAACACGGAGGCGAGACCCTCCACCAGCAAAGAGGTTAGGACTCACTGAAGGCTCAGGTGATGTTTAGCATTTTTTAGCAATAAAGAATTTTTAATTAGGGTATATACATTTTTTAGACATAATGCTACTGCACACTTAATAGACCACAGCATAGTGTAAACATAGCTTTAATATGCACTAGAAAACCAAAGAACTCCTGGGAATTGCAATATTGTGATACTTGCTTCATTAAGTTGGTCTGGATCAGAACCCATAATACCTTCAAACTATGACTTTAGTAATCAAAACAGTATGGAATTGGCACAAAAACAGACATAGATCAATGCAACAGAGTCAAGAGCTCTGAAATAAACCCATGCGTATGCGATCAATTAATTTTTTATAGAGGAGCCAAGAATACACAATGGGAAAAGAATAGTCTCTTCAATAAATGATGTTGGAGAAAACCGATTTCCAATGCAAAAGAATAAAACTGGACCTCTATCTTACACCATACACAAAAAGCAACTCAAAATGCATTAAGGGCTTGAACATAAGACCTGAAACCATAAAACTTCTAGAAGAAAACATAGGGAAAAAAACTCCTTGACATTGGACTTGGCAATATTCTTTTTATTTGACACTAAAAGTGAAGGAATAAAAACAAAACTAAACCAGTAGGACTACATTAAATTTAAAAGCTTCTGCAAAGCAAACAGCAGCAAAATGAAAAGGTAATCTGTGGGACGGGAGAAAATATTTGCAAACCACATATCCGATAAGGAGTTAATATCTGAAAAATTCAAGGAACTAGTATAATGCAATAGCAGAAAAACAAATAATTCAATTAAAAAATGGGCAAAAAACCTGAACAGACATTTTTCCAAAGAAGACATACAAATGGCCAACAGGTACATAAAAAGATGCTCAACATCCTTATCATCAGGGAAATGCAAATCAAAACCACAGTGAGATTCACCTCACACCTGTCAGAATGGCTCTCATCAAAATGACAAGAAATAACAAGTGCTTGTGAGATGTGGAGAAAAGGGAACCCTTGTGCACTGTTGGTGGGAATGTAAATTGGTGCAGCCACTATGGAGAACTGCATGGAGGATCCTCAAAAAATTAAAACTAGAACTACCATATGATTCAGTAATCCCACTTCTGAGTTTATATCCAAAGGAAAAAGAATCACTGTCTTAAAAAAAATCTGCACTCCCCTGTTCATTGGGGCATTACTCACAATAACCAAGGTAGGGAAACAACCTAAGTGTCTGTTGATGGACGGAATGAATAAAGAAAATGTAGTGTGTGTGTGTCTGTGGATGGATAGATAGATGATAGATAGGTAAAGAGATAGATGATTGTATACTATTTATATAATATGGAATATTATATACAATAGAATAATAAAGGATAGTAAATGCGATATATCTGTAGTGATAATCTATAAAGGATAAAATATATATATATATGCAGAATATTATTCAGCCTTTAAAATGAAGGGAAACCTGCCATTTGTGATATGGATGAACTTGGAAGGTATTATGGTACGTGGAATAAACCACACAGAGAAAAGCAAATACTTCATGATGTCACTTATATTGTTACTGAACGCAAGTCCGTGTGCCCCACGCACAGTGAGGCCAAACAATACCAAAACGTCCGCGTTTGGAGCAGAGAAAGGTTTATTACAGGGCCATGCAAGGAGACGGCGGGCTCATGCCTTAAAAAACCCTGAACTCCCTGAAAGCTTTCAGCAAAGCCCTTTTACAGGAAAGGTGAGGGAGGGGCATGGTTAGTTGTTGCAAACTTCTTGGCGTCAGATCTTTTGTTCTTAAGGTCAGGTCACAACGTTCCTGTAAATCTTCACCGAAACAATGATTATTCTCTGCTCTGATGGAAAGGGCACTTTCACCCTCCGAGGCCCAGGCCCTGGCTAAGAGGAGGGGGTCCCAGCCTGGCCAGTTACCCTGCCCGGGAGCGTCTGTCCAGCAGCCAGTCTGGGTCCTCCCGCCAGTGCCCAGGACGGGCTAAAGAGGCAGATCTCAGCTGGCGACGCCCTCAGGGCCAGGTCCCCAGAGTCTGCCCAGCCGCCGTCACTGAGGGAGCCAGGCGCCCAGGACCCCGCCGGCCCTCAGGCTTTTCCTTTAAACTGGAGAGAATCATTTGTATCGGATCAACAGGAGTACCCGCTGTAACAAATACCCATCAGGTGAATTCCCAGCTCACGACAACTGCCCTTCTTTGAGGGCAGCCCCATCACAGAGGTGGACCTTAAGTGACGATGTGCAGTGTCCTGGCAACTTAACCCTGACCCCCGGCCACCTCCTGGCGGGGAGACAACTGACCTAAGCTGGATCCAGTTTTGAAATGAACGGAAAGACTGAAGCTGGTGGAAGCTGGTACCTGAATGGCCGTGTCCGTACACGCCAGGTTCTGAGGGCTCCGTGGACCGAGCGACCCGCGGCGAAAGCCACCATCAGGTCACGGAGCGGGAGAGGTTCGCGCTGCTTCCAGGCCTGGGTCCAGCCAGCATGCGGCCGCGGCGAGGGCTCTGGGGCTCCGCAGGACACAGACCCCAGCCTGTCCCCGGTCCCCCAGCTCCCCAGAAGGCCCGGAGAGCCCGGGAAGAAGGCTGCGCACGCCTCTCCCCACGTTCTCTGCCGCGAGGCCCCCTGGGAGCCTAACTGTGGGCGGAGCTGGGCCCCTAACCGCGCTCAGGGTCTCGCGATAACGGCTTTGCGCCCACCCAGCCACTCAAACAATATGTGGAATCTGAAAAAAAAAAATTGTTGAGCTCATAGGAACAGGAAACAGAATGGTGATTGCCACGGGCTGGGGGTTGGGAGAAAGAGGGAGAGATTGGTAAAATGGAACAAACTTTCAGTTACAAGATGAATAAGGTCTGAGGATCTAATATAGAACATGGTGACCGTAGCCGATCATACTGAATTCTGTCTTTTAAATTTGCTGAAAACAGAACTTGTGTTCTCCTCAAAGAAATAAAGGAAATAGGTGAGGTGACGGATGTGTTAATTAACTCAATGACGGGACTCCTTTCACAATGTATGCATGTATCAAATCGCCATTTTGTACACTTTAAATAGATTACCATTTTTCTGTCAATTATATTTCGATAAACCTGAAAAGCAAGGAAGGTGAAAAGAGGCACTTCACCGCAAGGGATATAACGACGGTCAGCTTCACTAGTCATCAGGGTGAGTCATCTCACCACAATGGCATCCCAAAACATAACCATTATAATGGCTACGGTGAGAAAGCTAAACAATACCAAACGTTGACAAGAATATGGAACAATCAGGATACTCATCCTCCGGTGGTGAGAGATAAATGGGTAGAACCACTTTGGGAAACCTAAAATACTCACTGCCTCCCAACCTGTGAGTACTCTGTCACCGGGGACCATTACTCCCAAAAGATACCTGTGTATATAGTCACCAAAAGATAGGTACAAAAATGTTCATAGCAGCACAATTTAAAGTGGGCAAAAACTGCAAAGTACACAAATGCCGGTAAACAGTAAAATGGATACAGAAAACATGGCATATTCCCCAAACTGTTTACTGTAGAGCAAGGAGACTGAACTAACTGCCACTGCATACGACAACACGAATGAATTTCACAACTTAATGTTGAGGGAAATTCCAGAAACAAAAGGAAATACACAGTATGATTCCATTCCTATAAAGTTCAAAACTAGGCTCAAGTAGTCTACGGTGTTACAAATCAGTTAACTTGAAAGTGGATGGTGGCGAGAGCTGCCATGACATGGGCTTGGGGAGTGCTCCAGGGTTCAATTTCTCGATAGTGAGTGGGTTCATACTCAGAAAAATCATCAAGCTGTACACATGACTTGTGCACTTTTCTAAAAGTATGTTCCATTTCAATCACATTTGAAATAACAAATGAGGACATTTTAAGAGTTGGCTTTTTCAGGAAAGGTGATGAAATGAAGCTCTATCACAGAGGCGCCCATCTCTAATACCAAAAAATTTAACAACAGGCAATAGAACCCAGACTCCTCCAAAAAATTCACCAGCAGAAATCCCCCCCCAAAAAAGGGGGGGGTGTCACAATTTAATGTCACAAAATTCTAAAGGGGAAATTGCTGCGAGCTGAATTTGGAGAATAATCTGAATATGCATCCTCAAGAGGTGGTGTGGTTGTTTAATAAAATTATCAGGAGACCAGAACTTGTTTTTCCTGTGTATGGTTCTTCCCATCTCCCAACCTGCAAACCCACAGAGAAGTGGTGGAGACACAATTCCAAGCTCCAAAAATCTATTTCAGGAAAAATAAGTCAGTAGATGTGTGGTTAAAAAAAAATAAAGTCAAAGACTCACAGACTTCAAAAACAAACTTATGGTTACCAAAGGGGAAAGTTTGAGGGAGGGATAAATGAGGAGTTTGGGATTAGCAGATACACACTACTATATATAAAATAAATAATCAATAAGGACCTACTGGGAAAAGAATCTGAAAAAGAATGGATATATGTATATGTATGACTGAATCCCTTTGCTGTACACCTGAAACCAAAACAACATTGTAAATCAACTATACTCTAATATAAAATAAAAATTAAATTAAAAGATAAAGTCAAGAAGAATCCATGAGTACTATATCTGAGTAAAGAGAAACTCTGTTCAGGGTTGCACACACTAATAGGAAGTTGACAAATCATCAGAATCTTATCAACAAACTAGAAACAGAAAAAAAGTAAAAGTAAGAGGAAAGAAGGAATGAAGAAATGGAAAGAATGAAAAAGGGGGAGAGAGAGAGAGAGTGGAAGGAAGGGAAGGAGAAGGGGAGAAAGGGAAGGAGGAATGGAGGGAGGGAGGAAAGAAAGGTATGGAGTTCCAAGTCCAGAACCTCTAGCTGATGCACAACACCTTTACCTGATATCCAGATGTGACACCTCTTCATCCAGAGACCCAGGTACTAAAAGGACAAATTTCTGCCCCTCCACACACCCAACATACAGCAGTTGAACAAGAGTGAGACAATCATAATAAACATTTTGTTCAGAAAAATAAACCCTTTTTTCTTTTAGAAAGGGGAAAAATGGGAGCACATGGCATTCTCCAGTCCATTGCAATCCGGAAATCCACCTGGGAAGGTGTGAGGGGTCAAGACCCTAGGGTGGGGAATATTCCTTCATCTGCCTCTGATTCCATGACCTCTGTGCTGCTCACCTGTCCACCATTCTCCATGGAGCTTGGCTCAACCCTCTAGAAGGGCCATCCTTTTCAATTAAACTTCTTTATTATATCTGAAGAGGGCTTTGAAACAACAATTGAGGCCAAAGGATCAAGAGATTTGGGCAGTGAGCCAAATGGGTGATTAAACCTCTACCAAGTAGACATAAACACAGTTTAGTCAAATATCTTTGAGTGGATCCATTTGGCCAGAGTCAAAGTTTGTGCAGGGTAATGGTAGCAAAAGAAGTGTGTATGGAATCCTTCAATATGTCTCCCAACATCTAGAGAATAAAGTCCTCTGAGCCTAATAGCCAAGACCCTTCATAGTCCAGCACCAACCTGACTCTCTAGTCTTATTTCCCTTAATTTATTTTCATAGATTATATAGATGAGTCAAAATAAATAACCTGGTAAATTTTTCAGAATCAATATGCTATTAAGAATGTCATCTCCAAGTTATGTGTGCATATTTCTTATTGAGACCTTAGTAACAATGCTAAATAATGAAGTGTCTTTAGAACATTTCTGTATTCTGAGCATTTCTGCATGTAAATGACACGAGGGTCTGAAGAAAGGATGTGCAGGGTTTTCTGCTCCAGATTAAGCAGGTAAAGTTCCATGGTCAGTGTATTTGGGAAGGATGCACTGTTTCTTTAGCAATGGTTCTCAAAGGAGGGTGATTTGCGCCCTTGGAGATGTTTATTAATTCCTTGAGACATGTTTTGTTATCACAAATCAGGGGCTTGGGCCAAAATATGGAAACAATCTAAATGTCCGTCAACAGAGGAGTGGATACAGAAGATGTGGTACATTGTATACAATGGAGTATTACTCAGCCATAAAAAAAGAATGAAATAATGCCATTTGCAGCAACATGGATGGACCTAGAGATTATCATGCTAAGTGAAGTAAGTCAGACAGAGAAAGACAAATACCGTATGTTATCACTTATATGTGGAATCTAAAATATGACACAAATGAACTTATCTACAAAACAGAAACAGACTCACAGGCATAGAAAACAGACTTGTGGCTGCCAAGGCGGGTGGGAGAGGGATGGAGTGGGAGTTTGGGGTTGGTGGATGCAAACTATTACACTTAGAATGGATAAAAAACAAGGTCCTACTGTATAGCACAGGGAACTATATCCAATCTCCTGGGATAAACCATAATGGAAAATAATATTTTTTTAAAAAGAACATCTCTGTTTGTAAAACTGAGCCACTTTTCTGTACAGCAGAGATTGGCACAACATTGTAAATCAACTAAACTTCAGTCAAAAAAAAAAAATCAGCGGCTTGGTGGGGGAGTAGGGAACAGGGGCTATTCATCTAACGGGTAGAGGCCAGAGATGCTGCTAAACCCACCGCGTTCCAGTAAAGAATTGTCTGGCCCCAAATGTCAATAGTGCCACCGGTGATAAATCTTGCACTACAGTTTGATCTACAAGCCCAAGAACTGGTCCAAAAGAAAGATAGAGGGACTTCCCTGGTGGCGCAGTGGTTAAGAATCCGCCTGCCGATGCAGGGGACACGGTTTCGAGCCCTGGTCCGGGAAGATCCCACATGCCGTAGAGCAACTAAGCCTGTGTGCCACAACTACTCAGCTTGCGCTCTAGACCCCGTGAGCCACAACTACCGAGCCCACGTGCCACAACTACTGAAGACTGCGCACCCAGAGCCCGTGCTCTGCAACAAGAGAAGCCACTGCAATGAGAAGCCCACACACCACAATAAAGAGTAGTCCCCGCTCGCCACAACTAGAGAAAGCCCGTGCGCAGCAACGAAGACCCAACGCAGCCAAAAATAAATAAATGAATAAATTTTTTAAAAGAAAAGATAAAAGAAAGATGGAGAGAGTTAGGAGAAACCCCAGCTCTCATCACCAGAGTGGAGGGGGTGTGCTATTGGCAGACAGCCCAAAATATACCAAGGCAGGGCTGCACCTGCTTCTGTTTCTTCAGCCCCCCACACTCTACCCACACTCCTCCCCATGTGTCCTCATAGGCTCTCCGGATCCTGAAGGGAGTGGTGCATGGCAGCCAGATGGCCTTGCCTCTCACGCTCTGCTTGTCCACTCGCTCTGCACTCACTGACTCAACACAAAGCAGCTGAATTACCATTGCTGTTTCCAGCAGCTTGAGGGCAGATAATCTTTGATGGAGCAGGGCATCCTTACTACAAAAAGAAAAAAAAAAAAAAAAAGAAAGAAGGAAAGAAAACACTTGAAAAATCTCCAAACTTGAAGTCCTTGGCAGCGGGTGTTTCCGTTTCCTGTCAGGGAGCCTGGACTTGGCCCGCAAGTGAAATGCAGCCGAGTGTGCCATCAAAATAACTAGGTCAGTTTTCAGCTTCTTCTTGCAAGGCTTTCTCCTCCACCTCTCCCCTCCCTGCTGCGCCCTCAGCTGGTCTGGGCCGGCCACCTTGATTTCCAAGAATTGGCTTTCTCAGCCTACGTCTCACAGTCCAAAGGCCCCTGGGATTGAACAAATTGCCCACCCACCTTGAAACAAAGAATGCAGTCCTGCTCCTTGGATTTGGGCATCTGGAATGGGTGACACCTACAGTGTACAAGCACTGGACCACCTGGCGGAGAATGAAATTTTACCTGATGCCTGCTGGCATTCTGGGTTTCGTCCACTGGCTCCACCAGAACGTGTCATTGGACCCCGGGAAGTGCTAAGTTTCATGCTGTACCCAGGGACATGGTTTTAGGCCTGTGTCAGTGGGAAAGACATGATTTATCAGGTTTGGGGAAAAAAATCAAACAATAAAACCAAAAGTATACCCAAAGTATCAGGTTTAAGGAATCCAAAAGCCCTAGGGAAAAAACAGATGTCAGGAAAGATTCTTTTCAATAAAATCATCTCAGAACATGGCAGCTTTTAGATAAGAACATGGTATGAATAAAGACATCTACTATAGAAATTCTCATAGCTCTTCAACCACTTGTTTACACTTATCTTTCTTCCTTTAAACACCAATCTGTCCAAGAGATGGAGCTTATTTCATTCATCTTACATACTCACAATGCAGCAAAATGCCTCACACCTGTTAGGTGCTTAATATATTGATTGATTCCTCAACCTTTTCTTGCACACTTTTTTCCAAGATGACCCTCAAACATTCGCCCAGAGACACACGTCTCCCATTGCCTGACCCCATGACCTTAGCTACTACTTAACATCCAGTGCATGTTACTAGTTAGCTCTTCCCCACCTGGATACTATCTCTTCGTTATCAGCTGACTACCGCTCAGACAATCAGTTGGCTAGTATTACAAACTCTGTGGGATTTGTGTCCTAATGAATGAAAAAACAAAAACAAAAACATTACTTTTTGAAGCCAGTATCTATGCTTATGGTCTAACTTATTGGTTGACACTGCAAGTCGCTGAATCCAACTCTTTCTACCATCGTGTTCTACATATTACAGATGCTTATAAATACTTGTTGTACAAATCCTGGCTTCCCCCCTCCCATCATCACAGAAGGGAGTAGTTAATTAAGTGTATATTCATGTTCTATTTACACATCAAACTAGCACATGATGATCCCCATGCAAATTCTTCCCGAGGAGAAAAATAAGGAAAAATGGGGATAAATCATAGTTTTAAAAATCATAACTGCACCATCCACAACCACCTCCAAAAAAATGGATGTTTCTGGATTATAGTAAAATAAATATTTGCTCCTAATTGAAGGGCTTAGGTATAAATTTCTTACATTAAGAAAAAAAGAAAAAAAAAATCCTAACTTGACATGCAATCTGTCAGGGATGCGTTCTTGGGTAAATAAGGTTTCAGAGATTTTTTTTTTAGAAAAGAAAGATTGGCAAAGACTTATGGAGGTTATTTCAAAGGCCTAGAAGCTGAAAGGATGGCATCGAATCAAGACAGCAAGGCACCCCAGGGGCTGAACCATTAAGGAACGTGATGGAGCCTGGACTGAGCTGAGTAGGGAGAGAGAAAAAAGGCAGAGTCAGAGACAAGGAAGCCAGGGCACCATGAGTGACATCTACCAAGTGGGAACATTGGTGAGTGGTCCCCATAGTCATTCCACAAACATGGGGGCATTGTCACCAGCTTCTGCTTTCTGCTCTTCCATTAATTAGGACGTGCATCTCCCTTTGTTTGCTCCAAAAACATCTGGCACAAACTCAAGCTATAATAGAGTAGAATATGATCATGACTTAGACAACAAACCTTTCTGTGTAAACCTGCAGTTCTCAGAGTGTAAGCAATTAGAAAATTGCTACTAGTAACTCACAGTGAAAGCTTTCAGACCTAAGTTTTAAGAGATATGTGATTGTAATGAGAAAAATTATAGAAATGACAACAACATCATTTTCTTCACTTTATCTAATGGACATTTTTTAATGACTATATGGTGCTAAGTAATAACAAAGGGAAATGGAACCAGTGATCAACCAACTTATTGATTTGTATCTTACACAATCAATGTCCAAATGATTACTGTCTTCAATTTTGCCATTTGTAGCAGGTATCTCTGGAGGAAACTAGGTGCCAGCCATGTCTGGATGCTTTACGAGAGTAATTGATCTTCCTGGGAGAAATATTACCTTCTCTACTTTACAGCTGAAGAAAGGAAGATTCCCAGAAATTCAGAAGTTTCTCAAAATATGTGGCAGCACCAGGATTTGAACTCTGATTCTTCTAATTCCAATCTCCTGTGTCTAATACTAAGTCACTAGGTCCCAGACTTTGAAATTCCACAGAGCAATAAATTTTCCAAAACATTCTGAAGGTCAACATAAGATTGCCAACTCTCTATTTTTCTAGGTAAGGACATTAAACACACACACACACACACACACACACACACCCCTGTCACCATCATTTCATAAAAGAACATTGTAACACCAAAAGAGTGAATAAACTCAGCTTTACAAATAACACATTATATAACACATTATAACACAAATAACACATTATATTTCCTTACTATTATTACATTGCTTCAAGTGGGTAGATTTTAATCAGCTGGTGAAAACTTCAGCTCAGCTCTGAACTTCCAAGGACTTGCATTTGGGAACTACTGCAGAAAATCAGGGAACCTCTTCGGGCAACAAAGTCCATCTGCCTGGAATTGGGTTGGATGCGAAAACCTATTGGGGCCCACTTTGTGGACTTCCAGCCACCTACATGGATCAAGGTATTCAGGAGAATGTGGGAAAATGTAAATATATGGAGGAGAACATATAGATAACTTCAACGTGTATAGGGTACTTAGAGCCACTTTCAAGAGCAGATAGTGCATTTGTTTGCCACTGTTCTCTACAGACTGTTACTCTTCTGAAAGATACTTCTGTATTGTAAGTAAACATTCCTGAAGCTAGGGATGAATTAAGAAGCTCCTATGCCTTGCTTGGATTTAGGTATATACATTAAACTATGTAAATTTTTTTTTTTTTTTTGCGGTACGCGGGTTTCTCACCGCTGTGGCCTCTCCCGTTGCGGAGCACAGGCTCCGGACGCGCAGGCTCAGCGGCCATGGCTCACGGGCCCAGCCGCTCCGCTGCATGTGGGATCTTCCCGGACCGGGGCACGAGCCCGTGTCCCCTGCATCGGCAGGTGGACTCTCAACCACTGCGCCACCAGGGAAGCCCAAACTATGTAAATTTTGCACAAATTTTGCACTAATTGGAAAGGCACATCATTTAGTAAACAACCCTTATGGACGGATCTGAGTTCTCTGCCTGGTTCTTTCACTCACTCACCATGACTTCCAGCAAACCACTAAATGTTTCTTGGCCTCACTTTCTCACCAGGAAAAGGAGGGACTAAGAATATTGTTCCCCAAGCTTTCCTTCAGCTCCATGAAACTCCACTTGCCAACATCTGAGATAAGGGCTGGTTTATGAAGGACTATTTTATTCCTATTGTTTTAACTTTTCACTTTCCAATTATATTATCATTTTCTGAGTACCATACAAAAGTTGGAAAAATAGACACAAAGTATGAAGAAGAAAAAACAAATAATAATCCTACCACTCAGAAACAACAATGCTAACAATATGGTTAATATTTTCCAAGTAAATTTTCACAAATATATAAAATTTTGCATACAAAATTTTGTATGTTTTCTCTTGATATTATATAAAGAACTTTCCCAATTTAATTGAACAGTTGATTATAAGCAAACATTTAAAATCACTTAAACATTATTTTCCCAATGTAATCAAACATTTAGTGTTCTATACACTAATAATGAACTATCAGAAAAGAAAGTAAAAATACAATCCTGTTTAAAATTGCATCAAAAAGAATAAAATAGCTAAGAATAAACTTAACCAAGAAGGTGAAAGATTTATCTCTGAAAACTATTGATACAAAACATTGATGAAGGAAATTGGAGATGATAACAAAAAATGGAAAGATATCTCATGCTCTTGGATTGAAAGAATTAATATTTTTTAAATGGTCATAAGTACCCAAAGCGATCTACAGATTTAATGCAATCCCTATCAAAACACACAGGACATTTTTCACAGAACTAGAACAAATAATCCTAAAATCCATATGGAACTACAAAGACCCCAAATTGCCACAGCAATCTTGAAGAAAAAAAAAAAGAACAAGCTGGAGGTATCACCAGACTTCAGACTCTACTACAAAGCTCCAGTAATGAAAATAGCATGGTATTCACACACACACACACATGCACACACACACACAAAGACACAGATCAATGGAACAGAATACAGAGGCCAGAAATAAGCCCATGTACTATGGTCAAGTAATGTATGACAAAAGAGGCAAGAATATACAATGGAGAAAAGACAGTCTCTTCAATAAGTGGTGCTGGGAAAACTGGGCAGCTGCATGTAAAAGAATGAAATTAGAACATTTCCTCACACCATATATGAAAATAAACTCAAAAGGGATTAAAGTCCTAAATGAAAGACCTGAAACCATAAAACTTCTAGAACAGAAACACTCTTTGACAGAAGTCACAGCAATTTTTTTTGGATCTGTCTCCTAAGGCAAGAGAAATAAAAGCAAAAATAAACAAATGTGACCTATTTAAACTTAAAAGCTTTTTTACGGCAAAGGAAACCATCAGCAAGACAAAAAGACAACCTATGGAATGGTAGAAAATATTTGCAAATGATGCAATCAACGAAGGGTTAATATCCAAAATATACAAACAGCTTATACAACTCAATATCAAAAAAAAAATCAAAAAGAAATGGGCAGAAGACCTGAATAGACATTTTTTCAAAGAAGATATACAGATGGCTAACAGGTATGTGAAAAGATGCTCATCACCTCTACTTATTAGATAATTGCAAATCAAAACGAGTGAGATATCACCTCACACCTGTAGAACGGCTGTCATGAAAAAGTCTAACAAAAAACAAATGTTGGAGAGGGTGTGGAGAAATGGAACCCTTGTACACTGTTGGTGGGAATGTAAATTGGTGCAGCCACTATGGAGAACAGTATGGAAGTTCCTCAAAAAACTAAAAATAGAGTTGCTGTATGACCCAGCAATTCCACTCCTGGGTATACATCAGGAAAAAATGAAAACACTAATTCAAAAAGAGACATGCACCCCAATGTTCATAGCAGCACTATTTATAATAGCGAAGATATGGAAGCAACCTAAATGCCCATCGACAGATGAATGGATAAAGAAGATGTAATATATATACAATGGAATATTACTCAGCAACATGGATGGACCTAGAGAATATTATGCTTAGTGAACTAAGTAAGAGAAAGACAAATACTGTATGATATCACTTATAGAGGAATCTAAAAAATAATACAAATAAATGTATATGCAAAACAGAAACTGACTCACAGATATAGAAAACAAACTAGTGGTTACCAAACTAGAGGGGCAAAATAGGGGTCTGGGACCATATGAACTACTGTGTATAAAATAGATAAGTAATAAGGATACATTTTATAGCCCAGGGAATTATAGCCATTATCTTGTAATAACTTTTAATGGAGTATAACCTGTAAAAATATTGACTCACTATGCTGTACACCTGAAAGTAACATAATAGTGTAAGTCAACTATACTTCAATTAAAAAAAACAATTTTGGGGGGCTTCTCTGGTGGCGCAGTGGTTGAGAGTCCGCCTGCCAATGCAGGGGACGCGGGTTCGTGCCCCAGTCCGGGAAGATCCCACATGCCGCGGAGCGGCTGGGCCTGTGAGCCATGGCCGCTGAGCCTGTGCTCCGCAGCAGGAGAGGCCACAACAGTGAGAGGCCCGCGTACAGCAAAAAAAAAAAACAAAAAAAACAGTCTTTTACCAGTGTAGTCAAACATTTGTTGAAACATACCTTTTATAATACATTATCTTTTTATCGATTTTAAAGTAATATGTTTATTATAGAATACTTGGAAACTATCAGAAAAACATAAAGAAGAAAATGTTGTATTTCCTAAGGGTTAATTCCTGTTAATACTTGGATGTAAATATTCCAGATGTATATTATAAAGTTTTACCGTACTAACTGTCTCGCATGATGTAATGGCCGTGCAGTCTTTGATCATAGGAATCTACCAAATGTATTTATGAAATCCTTTACTGTTGTTCCATGTTTAGGCTTTAAATCCAGTCTAATATTTTAAAATGTTACTACTGCAAGAGGGAAGAGATATGGGAACATATGTATATGTATAGCTGAGTCACTTTGTTATACAGCAGAAACTAACACACAATTGTAAAGCAATTATACTCCAATAAAGATGTTAAAAAAATGTTACTACTGCTCTTTCACTAATAATGCTAGTTGTATTAATGTACATTTTAACGTTTCAGATTTAAAGCTACTAGTTTGATATAATAATTAGAATGAATATAACTGAGCTATCTGTGCCAGGAGTTGTCCCAAGTATTTTACATGTATTACTTCTTTTAATCCTCATGACAATGTTATGTGGGAGGTACTATTTTATCCCCATTTTACAGATGAGTGAACCAAAGCTTGGTGAGCTCAGTGACTTGCCTCAAGTTTGGTAAGTAAGACTGGTAAGTAACAGAGCCAGGAACGAACCTATTAGACATCAGAATCCAGGCTCTGAACCTGGAGACTTCCATTTCCTCAGTATGCCAGACAGTGAATAATATCTATTAACTTGTTTATATAAAGTCTCAGTCTTCTGAAACTCTGAGAAGTAGGTCTTACTATCCTCATTTAGCAGGTTAGAAAACCTAAGCTTAATGGAGTTAAGTAACGATGCTAAGAAATTGAAACCAGCAAGTGATAGAAAAGGATGGAGTCCCATGCTAATGATTCATGTTTTTTAACCATTTCACAAAGATTTTAATACACTTTATTTATTAGTTTAACTGATACATTTGGTTTATTTTGTTGATATGTTTTTCGCTTAATTTTTTAAGCTTTGTTGTTTCCTTTTTCTTTTTATATTTTCTTTTTTATTTTACATTTTTTATGTTTTCCTTTTCCTTTTTATATTTTCTTTACTTTCCTATACTCTAGTGTATCAAAGGCATATGTCCTATTTTTAATTTTGTTAATAGTTACCTTAAATTTTTTTCCAAAATCATCCTTGGATTTACATTCAAAATGAATATATTTTTGGAATTCCCTGGTGGTCCAGTGTAGGATTCCACACTCTCACTGCCAACGGACTGGGTTCAATCCCTGGTCAGGGAACTAAGATCCCACAAGCTGTGGGGCGTAGCCAAAAAAAAAAAAAAAAAGAATGTCTTTTTGAAGCAAGTCAGAAAGAGAAAGACAGATAGCATATGCTATCACTTATATGTAGAATCTAAAATATGACACAGATGAACTTATCTACGTAACAGAAACAGACACAGAGACATAGAGAACAGACTGGTGGTTGCCAAGGGGGAGCAGGGTGGGAGAGGAATGGATGGGGAGTTTGGGATTAGCAGAGGCAATTGTATAGAGAATGGATAAACAACAAGGTCCTACTCTATAGCACAGGGAACTATATTCTGTATCCTGTGATAAACTATAATGGAAAAGAATATGAAAAAGAATATATATACGTTTAACTGAGTCACTTCGCTGTACAGCAGAAATTAACACATTGTATTTCAAGTATACTGCAATCAAAATATATTAAAAAAACAAAACAAAACAAACAAAAAAGATGTTTTTAATTTCCTCTTGCACAGGGCATGGGCGTTCTCTTTACCCCCACCTGCTCCTACAGCAGTGCTTCTCAATCATTACTGCAATCTACTAATAAACTTTAAGCTATATTGTTATTACACTATCATTTATTAATCTGTGATTAAATGTATTACTTATTCATAATAGATATATAAAATAGTAAGTTTGTTACACTAAAGTCTTGTTTTTGCCCTACACATTTTTCAAAAAGCTAACTTAACACAAGTATTCCGTCACGTGGAAGATTTACGGTAGTTTGTTGGATGGGTCTTGTTAAGCTAGTTGCAGCTACACTGCAGTCCTCCTCATCCCCGAGCTCCAAGCTCTATCTTCCAAGCAGTCACACTGCAGCTCCAGTCATGGGGCCATCTAACGTTTATCCCCTGGTGGATTTCTTTCCTCGCTGGCTGGATGCTTATCAGATTGTTTTCCCTTGTCATCTAGTTCAGTATTTTTATCTGGATAATTTGAATATGGCTCTCTTTTCAATTATTTCTCCAGGATCGTAATGGAATCTTTCAGTATTCGTAAACTAGCCTTTTAATCTCATTTATTACATTTATGTTTATTTTTTTGTTCCAATATTCCTCTCATGAACACAAATAGCCATTTGCTGAGTCTTTATTCTGTCTTTCCTACATTATCTTCTTTCTCATCATTTTAATCAAATTTATCTTTTATTTCTACATTCTGGGAGAGTGTGTCTTCATTGATTTGATTTCCTGTAATGCTAAATCATCACTTTTTTGCCTTCAATATAGACTTTAATTCTACTATTTAACATTTAGTGTACTCGCAATCCTTTTTAATATTATCCATCTCTATTTTCATTCAACCCCTTGTCTTTTCATCAGAGCATTTATAAATTTTGGCTGCTATTCCATAGGGGCTATGCCTCCTTTCATCCTATTGAGGGTATCTGTCCCTTTATAGTTCATTCTACATCTACGGTAGGTCATTTTTAGGGATGTGGTTTTCTTCAAAGTCTTCGAGTCTGTTCTCTTCCCTTAATCTCTGTCGCTTTTCCATTAGCTCCATGTTGGTTATGGGTTTGATTTTTGCTCTCTCTTCATCCTTGGTGAGGAAATATTGCTCCCCCATGACCACTGAAGTAGCCATCAAATTCCAGTCCAAGTGCAAGTATCACTTACAGACTGCACTGCCAAGACCTTTCACCTTCCTGCTGTCAGACCACATCTCCCAGGATGCCCTTGGCCACTACCAAATACCCTGCACTTCTTTCACATGAGTTTCTAAGAGTGGCTGCCTCTGACCTTTCAGGTAAAGTTGATGAGGGAAGGGGGAGGGGCTCTGAAATTTTAGCTGCCTCAGTTATGTGCAGGTGATTCTGGGCCTTCACCCTGAGTGTTTAATTCAGTAGCTCTGAGATGAGACATGAGAACTTGCATTTCTAACAAGTTTCCAAGTAATGCTGATCTACAGGCCTGAGGACCCTACACTGGGATCCACAGCGGTAGAGGGATGTATGTCCTTTTCTCTGATTAGTAAGATGCCTATGAGTCAAAGCAGACAGTAGTGAGGGGAGTGGGCCCTTTTTTTCCACTTGGGTTCTACACCATGAAGCCAAACTTGAACAGATTTTCTCTGGTTGGAAGAGATTAAAACTTCCAGCATCCATTTTTCTGTTGGTTTTGGTTTCTGGGAGAGGTCATTATAGATATTTTAGTGAGAAAAGATGTTTTAAGGGCCACTAGTCAGATACATTTTTAAACCAGAAGTTGGTAAATGTCATTTTTTAAAACAACATACTATTCCTTCAGAAGGATTGGTCCATAATAGCTTCATCACTCTCTGAATGTTTAACTCTCAGGCTATTATCAATTTTTCAGTATTAGTAGGTAAAGCTACATTGAACACCTTTATAAATGAAGTCATTTATGCATTTTAGATTATTTCCCTTGATAAATTATGAAAAGAATGATTAACCCCTTTCGTGGCTCCAAATACAAATTGCCAAATTCTTTCCTCAAAAGTGCGTTGTAGCAATCAATACTGGGTATTCTCACAGGTGGAAAACCCACTGTTTTGTTAATCTAATATACAAAAAGGAGGAGTATCTCATTATTGCTTTAGTTTGCTTTTCTTAGTTTAATTTAATTTTATTTTTTGGCAAGGAATGTATGTACCCACACCCTCCATATGCAAAACTTTCCCAGGACCAGGCACACACCAAAACCAGCCTAACAAAAGGGGTCTTTGGTAACGAAATTTTCATAGGGAAAAAAAGGCCAGAACCTCCTTCATCATAATAATGTGAGAAGAGACATTGGCCGTAAGCTAATTCTGGCATGTGAGAGGCCTTGTTTATACTCCATCGGACTGCTTATGAACTATACATAATAACATCAGGAAACCTTAAAAACAGAATATTAAAAAAATAATAATAATAAAAATTTAAAAATTTTTTAAAAAAACAGAATAAAGAGTGAGAGAAGCCAGATACAAAATCATACATACTGTATGATTTCAATTATAAGAAGTTCAAAAACGGGCAAAATTAGTCTACAATGTGAGCAGTCGGGCCAGTGCTTCTCCTGGAGTAAGCGTTTGGGCAATGGCCAATTTCTTGACATGAGGTGGTTGGATTAATGGACTAATTTTGTAATAAATAAGCTGTTTACTAATGATTAATATACTTTATTATACACATATTATTCTGTAATAAAAAGTTTTTTAAGTAAACGGAAGTTTAGGACAATTGTATTCCATAATTGTGAATTATAAAAAGCTAATTTATTTATAGTCAAGAGGGCAGGAAGGGCTTCCCTGGTGGCGCAGTGGTTGAGAGTCCGCCTGCCGATGCGGGGGACATGGGTTCGAGCCCCGGTCTGGGAAGATCCCACATGCCGCGGACCTCCCGTGAGCCATGGCCGCTGAGCCTGTGTGTCCGGAGCCTGTGCTCCGCAGCGGGAGAGGCCACAACAGTGAGAGGCCCGTGTACAGCAAGAAAAATAAAAAATAAAAAGGAGTCATGTACCCCAATGTTCATAGCAGCACTATCTACAATAGCCAGGACATGGAAGCAACTTAAATGTCCATCAACAGATGAATGGATAAAGAAGATGTGGTGTATATATATATATATATATATATATATATATATACAATGAAATATTACTCATCCACAAAAAAAGAATGAAATAATGTCATTTGCAGCAACATGGATGGACCTAGAGATGATCATACTAAGAGAAGTAAGCCAGACAAAGACAAACATCATATGATATCACTTATGTGTAGAATCTAAAATATGACACAAATGAACTTATTTACAAAACAGAAACAGAATCACAGACACAGAAAACAAACTTATGGTTACCAAAGGGGAAAGATAGTGGGGAGGGATAAATTAGGAGTTTGGACAGAAACAGACTCACAGGCTTAGAGGTCACCAGGGGGGAAGGGTAGAGGGAGGAAAAGAGTGAGTTTGGGATTGACATGTACACCTGCTATGTATAAAATAGATAACCAACAAGGACCTACTGTATAGCACAGGGAACTCTGCTCAATATTCTGTGATAACCTAAATGTGAAATGAATTTGAAAAAGAATAGATGTATGTATATGTATAACTGAATCAATTTTGTTGTACACCTGCAACTAACACAGCATTATAAATCAAGTTTATGCCAATATAAAATAAAAATTAAATTTTCAAAAGAAAAAGAAAAGTAAAGAAAAGAAATGGCACTCTGGCCATTTGAGATGAACACCATGCCAGGGGCTGCTCAGGGTCTGGAAGCAACAGATCTTTCCTGAGGAGGTGTTATCTGTCTCTGGATACAAATACAGCCTCCAAAAGGCAAACCTTACATTGCTTCACCCTCTCCACCTAGATGATAAGCATAATTTAGCACACCTCAGCAGAAATAAGCCAACAGGAGATGGCATTCAGCAAGAAGGTGGGAGGGCTTCCCTGGTGGCGCAGTGGTTGAGAGTCCGCCTGTCGATGCAGCGGACATGGGTTCATGCACCGGTCCGGGAAGATCCCACATGCCGCGGAGCGGCTGGGCCCGTGAGCCATGGCCGCTGAGCCTGCGCGTCCGCAGCCTCTGCTCCGCAGCGGGAGAGGCCACAACGGTGAGAGGCCCGCGTACCGCTAAAAAAAAGAGAAGGTGTGGGAGAGGGCTCCTGGTTCTACCCAGTCGGGGCACCAGACTTTTGATGTAATAATCACTGGGCAATGCGTCCATATGCCTCTATCTGGAAAGAGTCTTCAACGTGGACTTCTAAGTAAAGTTTTAGTGTTAGCAATTTGTCAGGACTGATTTTCTCTTTGATTCTCTAGGCCTAAAATGTGCACCTCTGTGTTGATTTATGTCATAAATGAATAGCAAGAATTTTATTGCAGCATTGGTACAAGCCAGACTCTGCTCATTGAAGCCAAGGAATCTGATGGGCAAAGTTCCCAAACTTATCTCGGCACAGCTGACCAGCCAAACAGTATGCAACTCTGTGGTAATCTGAACATTTTTGTTTTTGAAAGTTTATTATTCACAACAGTGTTTATCTAGCTTTTAATCTCTTGAATCTCAGATATCTTTTTTTAAGTAAGGAATATTTAGCAGTCCTGTTAAAAAATGGGAATGCTAGTCACTTTAGATCAAAAAAACATTAATTTCCATTTGTCATACTTTTCTGAAGGAAAAACATATAAATGCTGAAATGTCTTTAAATATCTGGAGACCACTTCTGCTTGAGTTTATCAAATTTTATGCTGAGTATTTTGAGTTTGGCTAGTGATGAGAAAGTGCCTCTTTCAGATAAAGCCAAGAAAATCTGGGTGCTGTCACCCAATAAAGGAAAACACTTCCTCCAAACTTTTCAAATAAGAGAGTGCCTTGGTTATAGCTTTCACTCTCTGTGGTGAGAAAATAATTTGCTAAATAAGAGAAGAAATTTCAGGAAAGAAATTACTACATGAAATGTGTTTAGGGAGGTCCCTGATGGTCAGTGGTTAGAATTCGGTGCTTTCACTGCCGTGGCCCGGGTTCAATCCCTGGCTGGGGAACTAAGATCCTGCCAGCCATCCTGCAGGCCAAAAAAAAAAAAAAAAAGGTTTAAAGGAATGTGTTTAAACTGTTTTTTGAGTCCGTGTTAAAGACATTTTGGTGTCATGTATGGGCCAATGAGCACAACATTAAACGCTGAGTGAACAAAATCTAAACGATGCATTTCCATCTCTTACGTATGCCTTTCAGTTGTGTGGAAGCAAAGATGACTTTGTGAAAAGTAATTCATTAAAGCCACACCATTTAAAGTGATACATAAGATATAGCCTGTTTCCAATAAACTTTTCATAGACCTTGGCCATTCAACAACAGTGCCCCAAGACTAGCTCGGTCCTCCTCTGATCTGTCCTGTGTGTGTGTCCTGTGTGCCCATCTTTCACAATACCCCAGGACACACAGAAGTCCTAGAAAAAGAGAGTGGAAGCCTAGATTTTGACCTCCTCAGCTGGATTAGTAGTTGATGACATTCCAAGAGCTTTGTACTATGAAAGCCACTAAATAATGTGAGTCCTGAAAGATGTGCCTGTCATTGGGATCAGGTAACAACATTGAAAAAACATCCTTGCAGGGCTTCCCTGGTGGCGCAGTGGTTAAGAATCTGCCTGCCAATGCAGGGGACACAGGTTCAAGCCCTGGTCTTGGAAGATCCCACATGCCGAGGAGCAGCTAAGCCCATTCGCCACAACTACTGAGACTGCACTCTAGAGCCCGCGAGCCACAACTACTGAAGCCCGCACACCTAGAGCCCATGATCCGCAGCAAGAGAAGCCACCACAATGAGAAGCCCACACACCACAACAAAGAGTAGCCCCCGCTCGCCGCAACTAGAGAAAGCCCTCGCACAGCAATGAAGACCCAACGCAGCCAAACAAAACAAAACAAAACAAAACATCCTTGCATGCTGGAATCTTGCTTGCTGTTCTCATCTCTGCTCTGCTAATCATTATTATCCATGCTTGTCATTGTTTCCTTGACTCTAAATGATCAATTCGACATCATGTGTATCGATGGGTTTATGAAACCCAAAATCAGTTAGCTTTTGCTGCATAACAAAGTATCCCAAAATTTAGTAGTTTAAAATAACTCTTGGGAGTTCCCTGGTTGCCTAGTGGTTAGAATTCTGGGCTTTCACTGCCATGGACTGGGTTCAGTCCCTGGTCAGGGAACTGAGATCCCACAAACCATGCGGTGCAGCCAATATATATATTACCCTTTATTATGACTCATGAGTCTACAGTCATCTAGGTGATTCTACTGGCCTGGGCCAAGCTTGACTGGTCTTGGCTAACACACATCTGAGACGTTGCTTGGGAAACTGGGATGGCTCTGCTCTGGCCCACACAGCATCTATCCTCCACCTGGCTGTCCAGGCCTGCTGCCACAATGGCTGGCAGTGTCCCAAGAGAAAGAGGGGAGGCACACAAGGTCTCCTGAGGCCAGGCTCTTAACTCACACACAGTTACTTTGTTGCATTCTATTTGCCAAGAAAGTCACAAGCACAGCCCAGGTTCAAGGTTTGGCAAAATGGATTTTGCCTGTTTATGGGAGAAGCTGCCAAGTCCCCCATTGCAAAGGGAGAGGTCAGGAGTGCTGGCTATATTCGCAGTCTGCCACAGAAACCCGTAACCCTTCTAAGCAAAAAATGTTTCTCTGTGGGAAGTTTAATTTGGGATGAGGGGAAGAATTCTTTCCAACACTAAAAGGTTTGTACAAATGTAAGCATATTCACCAGGTAAAGCAGCACGCAGTTGACCCAAATCACCAGTTCTCCCCTCTGAGCTCTGCTTTTAGACACCCTCACTCCATGAAACCATCTTTCAGTTCACACCCAGGAAGCAGAGTGTGGAGGACAGTGTTTATTGAACAGTAATTTAGGCAGCCTCTGGCCTGGAAGGCATCCACCAAACTGGAACGTTCAGCAACTACAAAAATAAAATGCTTGATGGACAAATGAATGCCTGGCTCCTTTTCACAGAGGGAACCAGAGAGCAGAGGAACTGGCAGAAAAGGTCAGAAGAACAAACTCACCAGAATCCTCGCCAAGTTTCCGCCAACTCCCAGGGAGACCAAAGGAGGAGGAAAGGAAAGACCCCTCGCAGAGGGAAGCAGCAGAGCCGTGAAAACCAAAGCAGAGAAGATGAGAAAACAAAGCGGCAACAGGAATCTGGAGGACAAAAATAAAATGCCTCGAGTTCTAACAAGGTTCAAAAATACTAGTCTTTCTGGAAAATGAATCACTAGCAGGCGTGCCAGTTTCCCTGATGGCATGTCTGTGAAGTTTGGAAAGACAGCAACAAACATAAACAGCTCCTTGATATTTAAAGGGTTTACTCCCAAGCTGTGGGTTATCCAGTTCCCTTGTTTTCCCTCGTTCCCATTTCCTTCAGCCTAGGGTACTTTTTCAGGTAAATGCAGATGTACAAAAACACTAATGGAAAAAGATAACAGGGAATAATAAAAATTATTGGCTACTATAGAAGGGAAACTATAAATGTTAGCATCCTAACAACCCAGAGAGGAAGGCATCACTATAACCCTCAGACAATTATTTTTTCACATCTTTATTGGAGTATAATTGCTCTACAATGGTATGTTAGTTTCTGCTGTATAACAGAGCGAATCAGCTATATGCATACATATATCACCATATCTCTTCCCTCTTGCATCTCCCTCCCACCCTCCCTATCCCACCCCTCTAGGTGGTCACAAAGCACCGAGCTGATCTCCCTGTGCTATGCGGCTGCTTCCCACTAGCTATCTATTTTACGTTTGGTAGTGTATATATATCCATGCCACTCTCTCACTTTGTCCCAGATTACCCTTCCCCCTCCCCATATCCTCAAGTCCATTCTCTACACCATTAGACAAATTTAAAACTGTAGGATTAGAACAGTAGACATGTCTTCAATGCACCAGGTTCCCATGCACCTCAGCCTGACTCCAAAGCCCAGGCCCTTAACATCGTCCTTACAACTCTGAGACCAAGTAAAGGCCTTAGTTTGTGTCAGGCAGCCAGGACCAGCGTGCTCAGCTGAGCTGCCGAGATGAAACCGTGTCCTGGGTTAATGACAGATTTCGGCTTGAATCAGTTCTGCCACCTGCTGGTCCAGGGCTCTCCCTCTCATCACACTCCTAAGGGGAAAAGTTCAATCAGTGAGTTTTATTCATTTATTCCAAAACTTGGTACGGAGCAGCTGCTATGTTCCAGATGTTGTGTGGAAAGTTCCTGGCCCTGGCGGAACTTACCACCCAGCAGTTGCAAGATAAATGCTCGGTTAAGAGGAAGCCTCAAGCACAGGGCAAAGGAAAGTTTGGGGAGTCGATGATGCATGGTATTCCTCCTTTCTCCTCCTCTCTCGTTCTGTTCTTCCTTCTCTAGTCACCATTCGCAGGGCTTTAGAGCAGCAGTACGTCACCTGCATTCTTCAATGACTCATAAAGGACCGGCTGAGCTCCCATTCCCCATGTGTGGGACTTTTTTCTGTAATTAAAGGATTGGAAAAAACACTGAAAACAACAGCTCTGACGCTTTAGAAGTTCTGAGTACACTGACTATCATCATGGCAGCCTCTTAATCCCTCCAGTACGGTAAAACTGCCAGCGATTTTCTCCATAGGGTGCTTGCTGAAGTATCCTTTTTTTTTTTTTTAAGAACAAGTATTTAATAAAAGGTGAAAACAGAAATGAAGAAGTTAGAAAGTGAAAAGTCAAGAGAAGCAGAAAAACACCAAAAGAGGAAAAACCATTAACAAAACTAAAGAAAAATCAAAAGAAGAAAAACCAAATACACAAAATTAGCAACCACATGGGAGACATAATCATCAAAAGAAAGTTAATTTAAACAAATCCGAAGAGACTGCTTTGTACAACTCAATGCGAAATCTAGATAAATTAACATCCATCAATAGGTGAATGAGCAAATAAAATTATATATATATTGCTTTCTTTTATATACATGTTGCTTTCTTCATATATGGAGATGATCATATTATTAATTACATTCATGGACAGAAATATTTCCTTTTGCAGTAGTTTGGTGTCGTTTTTCCTTTAGCGTGACACTAAAATGTCTTAGAGGAGGTTAGGTTATGGTGATATCTCCAGAGATCAAGGGCTGGGATGCAGATGATTCTATGGGAAAAGAAAGCAGAATTGAGGGAGTGGGAAATGCAAGACAGGAGAGTGAGAAAAGACCGTAAGACGGTGTGCTGGTTCCCTCTGTGGGCAGCCAGAGCTCACGTCTGCTGAGAAGCCTGTGTGGAAATGTGTGGCCCACACGTCAGCCTTGTCTCACCAGAGGAAAGACAGCCCAGGACCTTTGTACACTGACTCCCATCAGCCATGGGGCACTAATTCCTCCCCTCCCACTCCTGGACCATGTCTGTATGTGGCTGATCAGCGTTCTGTGGCTTCAAAGTAGAGAGACACAGCTTCCCCTGCCCCTTGAGAAGGGATGCTGGTCACTCTGGAAATTCCTCCTGCAGCTGCATTTAAATCAGGTGAGCTAGCAGGATGTGGCACAGTGCATCATAAGTATCTTCTAGAAGCAATGGTACTGGTTTTGAAATAGAAATACTCACAGATACTATTTGGCACCTTGTAATTTACAAAGGGCTCTTCACATACACAACTTCATTTAGGTCCCACAGTAGCCATCCTATGAAATTGATGCTATTATTATCACATTTTCCTCATGAAGTTCTGAGGATCAGAGACGTTGGCACCGGTAAGAATATCCCCTCTTACTGAGAGTTCTAGTAGGCTGCTTCCAGTTAGTATTGACTTAATCAGAACATCTTCAATTGAATAATCAATACACCCTACACCTTCTGACTCGGAAAGGCTAAATAAGATTTTTATTTTCAAATCAGTTCAAAACCACAAACACCTGGCCTAATAATACTCCAGAGAACACCTGTCAACAACATATTTTTCTAATCCTCCAATACGTAAATCAGAACTACAGAGTCCAAGAAATAACAGGTTCCAGTTTATCTCAAAATAGTCCCTCACAATTTTTTTTTTCTGGATTAAACTAGCAAAAATTTCCCTGGGACTAGAATTATAATGTTTAAATGATTCTTGAGCTTAAATTACACGTTTGAACTGTCCGACAACGTTACATTATATGAGCCAGTGAAGTTCAAACACAGAGATAGAAAGGACTAAGGAGATATATGACAAGTCAACCCCTTAATCACCACTAAAAGACAAACAAGAGAGAAAGGTTGAAAATCTGCTTACTTGGTCCCGTACAGGTACTGGGGCTCTTCAAACCCTGCCCAGCCCTGAGTCAAGTTTCCAGTGTATGACTAGTCTAAGAATCGTCACCCCATGGACTCTAAGTTTCATCTTACGGCCCTAAACAATCTGGCTTTCCGGTCCAGTCCATGCTGTGTCCCTAAAGTTCAGCTGTTCCCTATACTGACCATATATGGAAACCCCACAGGCGCCATGTGCTGCATCGTTGGCTGTTTTCTAGCTTTACCCTCCTAACCACGGAGGGTCCCAGCCTTGCTCCAACCGTGACGTTTCTCAGTCTTCACCCAACGTTGACACTTCACGGGGAGGCTCCTCCAGGACTGGTTACTCCTCCCTGCATTCTAGTCCTTTTTGCCTTTGCCTGGTCCTCTGTTTCAGACACTTCCAATTGTCTTCGGTAAACTTTCCCTCCACGCCTTGGACACCCGACTCCAGTTCTTCCCATGCTCTAGCCTCTCACCAAGCAGCCCAGACTGTGGTGAGTTTGTAGGGTGCTGAGCAGAGGTGAACACCAAAAATGAGGCCCGTGACCCGAGCCTCTGACCTGCGACCAAGCTTCCATTCAGGTTTACTAATAATGCTCTCCAATTTCCCTTTCTGGAGTAAAAGCCCTGCCTTGCAAAATGAATAATAATAACAATAGTTAACTTATACCTGCCAAGGTTGAATCAGGAAAACAGAAGCTACTCTGTGTATCCAGGAAGAAGTATTTTAATACAAGGAGTTAGAGGTTTCCGTACCTGTTGGAAGAGCCCCGGGAGAAAGGGTTGCGAAGTCCCCACCAGCCGTCTTGGCCTGAAGCACTGATGTGGTTGATTCTTGGGGGCTCCCTGGAAAGCTCTCTGTCCATGTGTCCCGCTGCAACTGCCTCTAAAGAAGAGGGCCTCCTTCTCTTAGCTTCCAAATCTCACCCAGATCTGGACAGAGAAGGTGAGGGAAGGAAGTGCAGCCCAGCCTCTCCTCTGGCAGGCAGAGACCTCAAGGCGGGGAGCACTGATGTTTCTTTGACAGCAGACAAGCCAGCACATTAACCGTTTACTGAAAGCTTGGAATGTACCAGGCACCTCACTAAATTATATCATTTAATCCTCACATAATTCTATGACATGGGCACTTTTTCCATGAGCAGAAGGAGAAACAAAACTCAGAACAGTGAAGGAATACATTCAAGTTTACATAGCTAAAAACACGGCTCAATTAAGATTTGAACCTAGGTCAACTGACTGCAAAATCCCATCACTTAACCACCATGCTATGTGGTCCCTGAACTCTATCCTTTTGATGAGAACCCTTCAATGAACTAATCCTTGCTAGAACCCTCCACCCCTGCTTGAAGACAGATCCTGCACCTCCAGCCTCAGGCTGGGGTCTTATTTCAAGTTGGATAACCTTCCAGAAACAAGGTAGTTCCTCCCAATTGATCCAGTTTTCCTGCTGCTGGAAGTTTTCTAGAACTAAGGCTCTCGAGGACCAAGACATGCAAACTAAGACATGCGTTGGCCACTTCCCTTTGACTGCTGAGATTCTCTCAAGGGCAACTTTATTTCAACACTAGTTCACTTAGGCCTAGGCTGTCTCCTTCTGCCACTTCTTACCCTTTCCTAGTGACCCAGCATCCTTCAAGCTCAAACCATACATGTGAAAATAGCAAAGGCAATTCTGCACTATTCTTGTCTCTAACTGCAACTCCTGAACTCCCCACCACGTGTACTGAGAACACCCTTCCCAATTCGAGTTAACTGGACAACAGGCCTACCACGGCACAAAATTTTCAGTAGCCATTATCACCTACAGAATAACATAGACACTCCCAAAGCATGTAAGCCATTCCCAAAAGGCTGAAACCTACCTCTCTAGTCTCCCAGCCCATTATTTCCCTAAATATACCTTTTATCTTGTCAAAACTCCTCTAACTGCCATTTCTCTAAAGGACCCTGAGTGAATCTTTATTCCAGGTGTTCTTTCCACTTAGAATGCCCCACTTACTTCCCAGCCATTCCTGGCAAATTACAGCCTATTTCTCAAGGCACATCACAAATGGTACCTAACAAAAATTATACTTCTCAATAACAAGCACCACACAGTATTTGTATCCCAGTATTTGGGTGAGCATGTTATCTCTTCCATCAAATAAAAAGCACTGAGGGCAAGGATTATTTATCTTGATTATGCCCCCACCCACATGTTCATAGACACCTACAGTGGCCTAAGAACACAATGGATAATCAATAAAAAAAACTTTCACATTCAATTTAGGAGTTGAAAGAAGGTCAAGGAAAATGTTACCTATTAAATTAGAATGTTTCCTGCTTTCCCAAATTGGAAGACATATTCTATATTCTATGCAATATATTCTATTCAATTATTTCTAGGTCTACAAAATAGAGACTTTAGATTATATAAGTGTAAGGAATTGAATAAGAAACCACCAAAGGGAAAATTTCCAGGGAGCGGGGGGAATCTAGTTTCCAATTACCAATGGATTTTAACTATCATCCCATGCCAAGGTTGGAGATCCATGAGGAGTCAGTACAGATGACAACTTCTGGCTGTTTATCTAATTATGTTCCACTTGCCTCCGTTATTTTCAGTCCATTAAAACACTTATTCAAACCCTTGGGGTTTCCCCTACCTCCCTTCCGAAAAGTATTTCCTTCAATACGTTAAGTGTGTAACAGAAGCTTTTGCTGAATCCTTGCCAAAACACACTCAATGATGGAGACTGGAGCAAATACATCTCCTGAGTCAAGCACAGGGATATCCAATATCCAGAGAGAATAACAGCCTAATAATATAGGGCATGTCAAAGATTGAAGGCACTGGGAAGTCTGGAGGTACTGATACTAAAGGTTATGTGGGAAGGATTTTTTTTTTTTCCCCCCAAAAAAAAATCAGGTTGTAAGCATAAATCTTCCTCCACCCTGATGGAGGTAGACACCAATGGGACCAGGCTTTTTACCTAGAGGCCTAGGTAAAAACAGGGCTGAGGGGCTTCCCTGGTGGCTCAGTGGTTGAGAGTCCTCCTGCCGATGCAGGGGACCCGGGTTCGATCCCTGGTCAGGGAACTAGATCCTGCATGCTGCAACTACGAGTCCGCATGCCACAATGAAGATCCTGAATGTGGCAGCAAAGATCCCCTGTGCCACAACTAAGACCAGGCAGAAAGAAAGAATGAAAGAAATAGTATTTTTAAAAATACTACTTAGGGCTTCCTTGGTGGCACAGTGGTTGAGCGTCTGCCTGCCGATGCAGGGGACACGGGTTCGTGCCCCGGTCTGGGAAGGGCCCGTGAGCCATGGCTGCTGAGCCTGCGCGTCCGGAGCCTGTGCTCCGCAACAAGAGAGGCCACAACAGTGAGAGGCCCACGTACCCCCCCCCAAAATACTACTTAAAAGAATGAAGATGAAACAATAACCCATTTGGAACCAGAGTATGATACCAAAAAAAGGTAAACAAGTTTCTCTACCCACCTGCATTTGTACCCCAAAAATGCTGCCCTGTGTACTGGCTAGGCCCTAAAATTTTCAACAATAAAATTTTGGTCTCAGGTAAAATGAAAATCTTCAAACCCCAAAACAAAGAAGAAATTGTTGAAGAAAAAAATTGTTATATAATATTACAGAAAAATTAAAAGTGACTTATAGGCAAATAATACCAAAAATAAGGTTAAACTGGAAATCATACTTGTAAAATATATGACAATTACTAATTTTTTTTTTTGCCCACACTGTGCAGCATGTGGGATCTTAGTTCCCTGACCAGGAATCAAACCCATGCCCCCTGCATTGGAAGCATGGAGTCTTAACCACTGGACCACAAGGGAAGTCCCAACAGTTACTATTCTTAACACCTCATACAATAAGTAGAGTAAAAGCCTGAACAGGAAAAGGGCACAACCAAAATGCCTCTGGACAGAGAATGGATAAAGAAGATGTGGTACATATGTATGAAACAGGACCCCATGGTTCTTCCCCTCCATGTGCTCAGCCTTTCTTTTGTCTGTGGAAAAACTTTAGCCAAGGAATAACTTTAATCAAAGAAGTGAGAAAATGCAGAAACAAAGGAAAACAGTCAAAGGAGACCAAATTATAATAGTTCAGTCATTAAGCAAAGTCAAGGACATTTAGTACCTCCTCAGGGGCTAGAGATAATATTCTGAGCCCTCTCCTGTGAGCTGTCTTGTAGATACTAAAACCCCCATCAGGTGGAAGACGTTAACGACATGATGACCAGGCTGTAGGCATGACATAAGCTGCCACAATTCCGAGAGCTGGCCTCCAGGAAATGGGAACCAACCGACCCTGGAACTAAAGACTAACTGTACTTAAAACAATCAAGATGACACTGATCAAACCACAGCATGACTAATTTCAAGGTGACCGTCAGAGCTGCCTGCACTGTTTCTGCATGTAGCCCCCTCCCTCCGTCTATAAAAGCTCTTGCCTCCTGATTGTCAGTGGGGGGAGTTGGCCTTTGGACAGGAGACTGCCCTCCTCCCCAGTTGCTGGCCTCCAGAATGAAGCAAACTTTCCTTTCCACCAACCTTGGCTCTTCATTGGCTTTTGAGTGGTGAGCTGCTGGACCCCACTTTTGGTAAGATATACAATGGAATACTACTCAGCCATCAAAAAGAATGAAATAATGCCATGTGCAGCAACACGGATGGACCTAGAGATTACCATACCAAGTGAAGTAAGTCAGACAGAGAAAGACAAATACCATATGATAGCACTTATATGTGGAATCTAAAATATGATACAAATGAACTTATTTACAAAACAGAAAGAGACTCACAGCCATAGAAAACAAACTTACGGTTACAAAGGGGAAAAGTTGGGGAAGGGATAAATTAGGAGGTTGAGAGTTTATATATAGTACATACAAACTACGATATATAAAACAGATAAACAAGAAGGTCCTACTGTATAGCACAGGAAACTATAAAACAGATAAACAACAAGGTCCTACTGTGTAGCACAGGGAACTATATTCAATATTTTGTAATAAACCATAATGAAAAAAAGAAAAAGGGCAAATGAGAAGTGCATTGGACAAATAAACTTATGATAAAATGTCAGTCTTTACTAGTAGCCCTGCTATTTGTCTATCCAATTGCAGCTTTTCTCTTTCTCTCTTTTTAATGACAATGTCCAGGGTTGTGTATGTTATTGTGAAGTGTGCTTTCTTAAATATTGCAAATGAGTGTTTAGAATGTTACACATTTTCTATAACATAATTAGTCAATCATATCAAAAATTCAGACATCTGACTACCTTTGACCCAACACTTGCACTTCTAGGAATGTATTCTAAGACAAAAACTAGACCTCAAAGATTAAATGGCAATATGTTTATACAAAAGTATCTGTAAAAACTGAAAACGACTAAATTTCCAATGGTAGCAACTGCTTAAAGAATGTTGATCCATCCACAGGTTAAAATTCTTTGCAACCACTAAAATGTATGCTAGAACAGAATAGTAATGTTCTGAATAATTAAGTGAAAAAAGCAAATTATGAGGTTGCCTGTACTTATCTATACAATATTAGATACAGAAACATTACATATATAACCTATATTATCTATAAATTATAGATATATAGATAATTTTTAAACATTCATCAGATATACACCAAAATATTAACAGTGGCTCTTTCTGGGTAGTAGGGTTACAGGAGATTTTTACTTTGTATATGTATGTTGTTCTCTATTTTTCACAGTTTCCATAAAAAAGTTGCATTATTTTTATAGTCAGAAAACAATCATTTTTCAATCAAAGTGCAAATTCTTCAAAGAGGGAGGCACCAGTTCTGTCCATCTCATCTGTGTGAAGGATGGATTCAGTTTTCAGTCCTGTCCAAGGAGGTCACAAAAGTGGCAGCACATCTTGGATGGCTGCAAGTAAACTCTGTCCTCTCTACAAATTTGCGGAGACTTTAAATATTCCTTCACAGAGCAAAACACAACAGTACATTTCTAATAAGAGTAATTTGCTTTTGATGATGATTTCCTACCAAAATAATCAAGACGTTACTCAGAATCTTCAAAAGCAATAAAACAGACAATAACGACAGCATAAAACACACAATAAAAAGCATAAAGCACAAAATCAAAACAAGGTCATCTCATTAAGAACAAGGGATTCCTCTTACAAATGTCTAGTCTCTGGTGGTCCAGCGGTTAAGACTCCACGCTTCCACTGCAGGGGTTAGGGGTTGATCCCTGGTCGGGGAACTAAGATCCCATAAGCCACATGGCTTGGCCAAGAAAAAAAAATGTCTAGGCTCTCATTGGAAGGAACTTTCTTTAATAATAGTTTTGATTTGGGAATGGCGACACCAAAATGACCTTATTTTCCTCCCTTCGTGGTGCCTTCACGGTCATGTTTGGGTCCCTCTGACAGTGCTCAAGGTCTATCTGTTAAGAAGAGTGTGATTGGGTGGGTGAGGAAATGTCCTATCTGCACTGTTCAAAAGCAAAACAAAACAGACTATATGCTTATAACGTTTTAACGTATTTTTTTTATTTTCTATAAACATAGCATAAATTGAGTTTAAGCAAGGCTGGCCCCTCTGTCTCTACCTCTCTCTCCTTCCCAAATATTTCTCTCACTTCATGCCAAAGTGGCCAAAGTACACCACTATCAAGTCATCCCGAGTCCTGAAAGCATTTGCCTTACCAAGAATCTTTCATTATTTACAAGCAAATACTCCCTAAACCAAATTCAGCTCGGTCCTTGATTTGGTGCGGTCACCTGAGGGTAAGAAAATGACCAGAAAGAATGAACCAAGTAGGGGACTGTGTACAAGGACATACATGCAGGAAGGAATATGGGAAGCAAAAGGCAAAGTGAAAGGATCGTAAGTGAAAGGATCATAAATGCAAGCACTGCTAGTTATCCATACATAGATGACAGATACATAGATGACAGATACAATCATTAACCCCCCCCGGGGGGGGGAAATGATGTACTTTTTAAACCAAGGCAGCGTCCACTTTCTTCCATCCTTTAAGGAATAGAAAGCAAACCTCTCAGTCCTGAAATGAGATACTTCCTCTTCTCACCACAAGATGGCGCTCTCTTTGGGCTCTCCAAACTCAGTTTCCAAACTCAGAGCTGAAACAGTGGGGACCTTGCATTAGAAATTCCATCTATAAACCATGTTCTTCTAGTTCAATTCAGCTTTAAATAGAACTTGCAGCTAATGAAACATTAGACTTCTGTCCACTGAGAATCCTTCATTACTGATGCTGCACGTATCTGGGCAAAGTCACCTCTGAATTTCAGCAACCATTTGCAGCAACATGGATGCACCTAGAGATTATCATGCTAAGTGATATAAGTCAGAGAAAGACAAATACCATATGATATCACTTACATGTGGAATCTAAAATATGACACAAATGAACCTATCTATGAAACAGAACCAGAATCATGGACATAGAGAACAGACTAGTGGTTGTCAAGGCGGAGGGAGTTGGGGGAGGGACGGAGTGGGAGTTTGGGGTTAGCAGATGCAAACTAGTATATATAGAATGGATACACAACAAGGTCCTACAGAGAACTATATTCAACATCCTGTGATAAACCATAATGGAAAAGAATATTTTTAAACAAGAATGTATATATAGGTATAAATGAATCACTTTGCTGTACGCAGAAATTAACACAACATTGTAAATCAACTCTACTTGAATGTTAAGAGCTATTGATAAATTTCAGCATCAACAGCCATCACTTTCTTTCCTCAAGCCAAGCTTTCTGCTGTTGGTAATCCCTTTCCCTCTTTCTTGCTGTTTCTTGGAACTTGTTGTTTTCTTTTTATGTTATGACGAGAAAAGTGAGATGTCATGCTGTAGCAGATATGGAACTAGGGCACCAGAGCCATTCTTCAAGAAAGGGCTGGATGCCAGCTGTGGAGAATGCACTCCCCCGGTCAGGTGCAGCTGGCAGCCCCTCCACAGTCTTGGCTACAGAGAGCACCTCACTCAAGTCCATGCCTTCCCACAGCCCTGCATCAGGTGACTGTGGGGGGGTGCGGGAGCGGGTGGGATATGGAGACCCAGCCATTTCAACCCAGTGTAAGACAACAGGCAAGGCTGTTCTACAGCCTAGCTGGCCTCCACCTCCTGGCAGCTCTTTCCTCTGGTTAACCCTGTTTCCTACCCCTTGCCTTCAACACGTACTGATCCCGATTATCTTGTTCGTAAACGACATCTCTGTGTCTACTTCCAGAGAACGCAACTGGCAGCAATGCAAAAATAAATTGCTCAGATCATCTGACAATGGTCGGCCATTAAATCATTTGGAATACGTAGCTTTTGCCTTCATACCCATCTGTACTTCAGATGCTTTCACTGAATTGCCATGTACTCACGTATTCAATAAATATTTGAAAGGCTTCCAGGAGCTGGGCACTGTGCTTAGCAGAGGATACATGAAAAATGTCTGGAATGGAGACCCAGTGCTGGAGGGGAAGCAGCCCTCTTGGCAACCATGAAAATGAAAGCGACAGTCAAAGGGGGGCAGAAGAGAGAGGCAGAAATAGCCTCCATGCAGCAGCAACTACTGCCTGGGATTGCCTATTACTGGCCTTCTCACTGTGTGAGAAAATTAACCTCTACCTGGGTTTTCTATTGTCCCCTCAGTTGGCACTTACTGGTGCCAGATGAAAATACCAAGTCTTGGCCATTGTTTGTTAATTTATTGATTGACTAAACGAGCAAATGAATGGTAGGGTTTTTTCCTCTATTTTTTTCTTGAAGTATAGATGATTTACAATGTTGTGTTAATTTCTGCTGTACAGCAAAGTGATTCAGTCATACACATATATACAGTCTTTTTTTTATATTCTTTTCCTTTATGGTTTATCACAGGATACTGAATACAGTCCCCTGTGCTACACAGTAGGACCTTGCTGTTTATCCATTCTCTATATAATAGTTTGCATCTACCAACCCCAAACTCCCACTCCACCCCTTTTTCTCCCCGCTCCCACTTGGCAACCACAAGTCTGTTCTCTATGTCTGCGAGTCTGTTTCTGTTTCATAGATAGGTTCATTACTGCCATATTTTAGATTTCACATATAAGTGACATCATGTGGTATCTGTCTTTCTCTGACTTACTTCACTTAGTATGAGCATCTCCAGTTGCATCCATGTGGCTGCAAATGGCATTATTTCATTTTTTTATAGCTGAGTAATATTCCATTGTATATATGTACCACATCTTCTTTATATTATTCTACCTCACATTCCCTGGTCAGACCCAGAGAGCTAGCCAGCAGTAAGGAGTAAAGCCATAAGAGGGGCCTGGCCCCTGCCTGCCCACCCCTTGACTCAAATCTGCTCACCTTATTCTTCCCTTTTTCATTTCAAAAGCATACTCATGTCATTCCTTTCTTGGTATTACAACATGAAAATTAACAACAAGCAAAGCATTTCTCCAGTAAGATCATCTTTGACACTTTTTCATTCTATATCTTATATTCGAAGGAGAGGAAAACTTGACACATAGGATGTGGGGCTGTATAAACATATAGCATATTTTTTAAATGCTTCAGTTTCAGAGGATCTGAGACAATGGTATGTCTATAATTATCCCGCCACCGTCAGTAAGCTTCAAATTACTATCTGTTCTCAAAGGTAGAGAAAAATTTTAAGTATTTTTTATGAAATTTCAGAAGTTGCCTATTCAGTAATTTGCTATTTCATGGAGTCATACACACAAAATGTGTCTTGAGATTCTGTTTAACTGAAGGGAGGTTTTCAATCAACCTATTTGATTGGGATATAAGAAGACCACCAAGAAAAGCCTGACCGCCAAGCAAATGGAATGTCTTAGAGGTCCACAAATGCGTTCCACCAAAATCACAAACCACTGATGGTAGGACACTCAATTCAGCTTATTTCCTATCAATTTCCTTCTTCCCAACAGTATTTCTTCTTAGTTCATATGTGTGTGTGTGTGTGTGTGTGTGTGTGTGTGTGTGTGTGTATTCGACAGTCATTAAACATCAATTATGTACAAGCATCGTGCCAGGCACTAGAAAGAAATACAGTAAGTCCCCTACATGCGAACCTTCAAGTTGCGAGCTTTCAAAGATGCTAACATGGGTTCGCATGTCCAACCACGTAAGTTAGTTCACTTTCTGGCGTACATTGTCATGTGCATGCATACCCTACAAGTGGCACATGGGCCGAGTTGCTCCACGGCATGTGGGATGTTCCCGGACCGGGGCACGAACACGCGTCCCCTGCATCGGCCGGCGGACTCTCCACCACTGAGCCACCAGGGAAGCCCCCTGCTTCCTCATTCTGAAGCAGACGTCAGGCTTCCATCATGAGCTCCTCCTCCACGTCAGGCGGAAGTTTTCTTGTCCCTACATGATCAAGCTGGGACTGTCATGGCACAATGGAAATGAGCAAAATGCGGTAACACATGCTAAAAATGGTAAATCATCTCAGGTTTCAGTATAAAGTCACCTTTTCCTTATATTTGTGGTTTTAGCATGTGCAGAGGAGCATGTCCTAGGAATCATTAAATTACTGAGCTCATTGGGCAAGATGTGGGTCTCATGACACCATTGTTTTATTGTTTGGGGGCATGTCTTGTGCTTCTGTTGCATGGTTTTGTTGCTAAGCAAGCCTGCTTGGTTTTGTGGTTAAGCAAACCTGCTTTCTTGAGTGATCATTCACTTACAGGGTCTCCCATACTTTTTCCTTTACTTACGATCCCCTAGTGGGATTAACTATTTAATCACTTACTTTGTCCCTTTACTCTGTTCCTATCACAGCTTCTTCTCTGCACACCCACTTCCACCATCCCAGGCCACCATTCATGTACCTGGATCATGGCAATAGCCTCCCAACAGTCTCCCTGCTGCAAACTCCTGCTCTGATAGCATCCAGAGTGAGCCTCTTAAAAGGTAAATCAAAAGATGTCACCAGGGGGTTTCCCTGGTGGCGCAGTGGTTGAGAGTCCACCTGCCGATGCAGGGGACACGGGTTCGTGCCCCGGTCCGGGAAGATCCCACATGCCGCGGAGCGGCTGGGCCCGTGAGCCATGGCCACTGAGCCTGCGTGTCCGGAGCCTGTGCTGCGCAACG
>NW_006792323.1:1546084-1570022 GCF_000442215.2 Lipotes vexillifer | reverse complement strand
TGGTCCAGGAAGATCCCACTTGCCACGGAGCAACTAAGCCCGTGTGCCACAACTACTGAGCCTGCACTCTAGAGCCCGCGAGCCACAACTACTGTGCCCATGTGCCACAATTACTGAAGCCCACACACCTAGAGCCCATGCTGTGCAACAAGAGAAGCCACCGCAATGAAAAGCCCGCACACCGCAATGAAGAGTAGCCCCCGCTCGCTGCAACTAGAGAAAGCCCATGTGCAGCAACGAAGACCCAACACAGACAATAATTAATTAATTAATTAATTTTTTTTAATGTACTTAATGCCACTGAACTATACACTTAAAAACAGTTAAGATGGTAAATGTTTATGTTCTGTATCTTTTACCACAATTTTTAAAAACAAAATAAAAAATTTTTTTTTTTCTTGCGTTATGCGGGCCTCTCACTGTTGTGGCCTCTCCCATTTGCGGAGCACAGGCTCCGGACGCGCAGGCCCAGCGGCCATGGCTCACGGGCCCAGCCGCTCCGCGGCATGTGGGATCCTCCCGAAACGGGGCACGAACCCGCGTCTCCTGCATCGGCAGGCGGACTCCCAAGCACTGCGCCACCAGGGAAGCCCTGTCCTACATTTTTAAAATAAGAGTCTTCATTACATCTGTAAGAACCCATATGATCTGGTATCTGGGTCCTGCTGGATTTCATTTCTTCTACTCTGCCCCTGGCTGACTGCTCTGCATCTAGACTTGCACCCTTGACATTCCTCAAACACAACAAGAAATCTACCACAGGGCCTTTGTACTTGCTGTTCTCTCTGCCTCGAAGTGTTCTAACGGCTACTCACTTCATTTGGGTCTCTGCTCAAATGTCACCTCTTCCGAGAGGCTCTCCACAACAATACCACTGAAAATAGTACTCTCCCCTTATTTAGCTTCGTTTTCTTCCCCTAGCACTTGTCACTATCTGACATTACATGTATTTATCCATTTTCTAGCTCCTGCCCTAGAACCTAAGTCCTATGAGAGTGAAATTTTATTTAAGTCACTGCTGTGTCTCCAGCACCTGCAGCAATTCCTACAAATAACAGGCACTCAGTAGACATCTGTTCCATAAATAAATCCATGCCATGTCCCCATGACCCAGAAGAAAGAAGAAATAAAAGCTTAGTGTGTGCAGAAGTTGTTTACATGGCAAGCCCTGGCTCTTCACTCCCCTTCTAATCGAGCTAAGTAGGCTGTTCTAGTAACATCATAAAACCAAACAAAGAAAAGATCAGATCCAAAGGGAGTACAAAGGGTGGGCAGGATTCCTTGTCTGAAAAGCTTTGGAAATAGTATTGTTGCGAATCAGAGCCATGCTACTAAAAGCCTTTTTAAATCCTTTAAGTTCTAAGTGACCGTAAGGCCCAAGTCCACTTGGAGACACATGTTCAGCCACCTCGGCGTGATGCCATACTTTAAAGAAAGGACTTTTTCCAACAGACAGATGTTCCTGGAGAAACTGCTGTACATCCTCGTAGAGAGAAGACCTGGCACCTCTTAAAATGACAACCCAGAGGCCCATCCTGTATTTAGGGGCTGGGGCCAGGGATGGGTTACATTTTATTTTTACATTTTTTAATTAGTTTCCTGCATTCAAACATTGGAATCCATACTTTCTATGATCTGTTGAAAATGTGAAAGATCTAGTAATACCTAATAGTGTGAGGCTAGTGACAGCTGCTCCCTCCAGATCAGGAAGCACTCGACTGTGACTGCCGCCCCGCTTCACATGACCCATGTATGAACTCAGGTGGGTTCTCTCATTTAGTTGACCTGTCCGGGCCACGTAGGCATTTAAGTTCTGATTCCTGGCCTTAAACCTGATGGGTTACTTTCCCCAGAGTCAGGAAGACCATAAAAGGAACAGAAACACTGATAATGCCATGAAGAACCACCAACTTTTTAAATGAGGCGTCACTGTAGAAATGTAGAGCTGGAAGGGGCCTCAGGAATCAAACAGTGGCTTCCTTATTATAGGTGAGGGGCAGGTGGTCACACTTTGAACAAATCAAAGATTGCATCTCCCAATACCCAATATGGGTCTTATATGCCATCTACGGAGTGGCCATCAGAACGTGTGTTCGCAGATTAACAAACACTGCCATTGGTCAATGTCATGGCCATTCAGTGGCCCCCTTCCCTAATGTTTTTTTTTTTTTTTTTGCGGTATGTGGGCCTCTCACTGTTGTGGCCTCTCCCATTGTGGAGCACAGGCTCCGGACGAGCAGGCTCAGCGGCCATGGCTCACGGGCCCAGCCGCTCCACGGCATGTGGGATCTTCCCAGACCGGGGCACGAACCCGTATCCCCTGCATCGGCAGGCGGACTCTCAACCACTGCGCCACCAGGGAAGCCCTTCCCTAATGTTTTGAAAACATTTTTAAAATCTAAATATTAAGAAAAGGCAGCCTTTCTAACCATTTAAGGGCAATTGAGAAATATCTATTAAATAATATTCTCATGAGGCCAGGACAAGATTCAGAGAACTGAGTTGGCCTAAACCAAAGGTGAGGAAATTCTTTTGGTAAAAGACCAGAGAGTAAATATTTTAAGCTTTGTGAGCCATCAGGTCTCTATGGCAGCAACTCACCTCTGCTATTGTCTCAGGAAAGCAGCCCTAGGGGATATGTAAATAAATAGGTATTACTCTGTGACAATAATACAGGCATCACTATGGACACTGAAAGTCGAATTTCATAACACTTTCATGTGTCATGAAATAATAACTTTCTCTGATTTTTTTTTTTGGAACCACTTAAAATTGTAAAATGCATTCTTAGCACACAGGCCATAAAAATGACAGGCAGACACAACATCGTAAATCAACTGCGCCAACAAATTTTCTTTAATTTTAATGTTTAATTAATTTATTAAAATGATAGATAGGATTTGGCCCTTGGGCCATGGTTTGCAGATCTCTGGCCTTGATGGTGAGGGGGGATAAAAAGAGCAGCCAACCTGCCTGTCCTGGTATCCCAAGGTTGCTTTCAGTTTGAGTACAAGATCTCTGTCCCTAACTAGACCAGCCTGACTTTTTTGTTTTTAATTTCTCTTTTATTTTATATTGGAGTATAGTTGATTTACAATGTTGTGTGAGTTTCAGGTATATAGCAAAGTGATTCAGTTATACATATACTTATATCCATTTTTTTTTAGATTCTTTCCCCCTGTAGGTTATTACAGAATATTGAGTAGAGTTCCCTGTGTTATACAGTAGGTCCCTGTTGATTATCTATTTTATATATAGTAGTGTGCGTGTGTTAATCCCAAACTCCTAATTTATCCCCCCCTCCCCCCACCTTTCCCTTTCAGTAACCACAAGCTTGTTTTCGAAGTCTGTGAGTCTGTTTCTGTTTTGTAAATAAGTTCATTTGCATCATTTTTTTAGATTCCACATATAAATGATATTAGATGGTATTTGTCTTTCTCTGTCTGACTTACTTCATTTAGTATGATAATTTCTAGGTCCATCCATGTTGCTGCAAGTGTTATTACTTCATTCTTTTCTATGGCTGAGTACTATTCCACTGTATATATATACCACATCTTCTTTATCCCTTCCTCTGTCAATGGACATTTAGGTTGCTTCCATGTCTTGGCTATTGTAAACAGTGCTGCTATGAACATAGGGGTGCCTGTACCTTTTTGAATTAGTTTTGCCTGGATATATGCCCAGGAGCAGGATTGTTGGATCATATGGTAGTTCTGTTTTTAGTTTTTTAAGGAACCTCCATACTGTTCTCCATAGTAGCTGCATAAACTTACATTCCCACCAACAGTGTAGGAGGGTTCCCTTTTCTCCACATTTATTATTTGTAGACTTTTTTTTTTTTTGCAGTACACGGGCCTCTCACTATTGTGGCCTCTCCCGTTGCAGAGCACAGGCTCCGGACGCGCAGGCTCAGTGGCCATGTCTCACGGGCCCAGCCGCTCCACGGCATGTGGGATCTTCCCGGACCGGGGCACAAACCCATGTCCCCTGCATCGGCAGGCGGATTCTCAACCACTGCGCCACCAGGGAAGCCCTAACTAATCATTCTGAATGTTGCATTCAGGTATCTGGGTTCATCAGCTTTATAAATACCTTTTACTGAAGCTTAGTATATCTCCCAAAGTACTACGGAGAAATTTCTGCATTCCCTAAGAAATGGGAATACTATTAGATACAGACTCTACTGGTCTCATTCTTAAATGTAAAAAATATATAATTGTTTCCCTCTTCAGCACAACTCTGAGAATGTGCTCCTCTGGGTTAGAAAACTCCAGTTTTACAAATAAAACATCATGAGAACTAAGTCAGGTCTACCTGTTGACTTAAGAAGCTGATTAGAAATAAAACATTACTTTGAAGCTACAAAAGTATTATTTATGTTCCATGACTTTGTTTCTTAAAATAAAATAACTGAAGCCAAGGTGGCCACGTTTCTATACAAGAAGGAATTTGCAAGCTGGTCTGAAAAGCCATATTAACTACCAATGCTTTGGCACCATCATGTGGCCATTTAGATTTATCCACTAAAAACTAAAGAAAGTGCTGCCATAACCAATATGGCAACTCCACGCAGATCATAACCAATATCTGGAAATAGAGAAGAAACTCTTCAAAACAGTGTTTCAGTCCAACCTGTTCTCTGGTTCTCTGACAGGGGACAAAAGATTATTATAATCAAATTATTATCTGACGTATAATGGTAGCTTGCCTATTTTGAATCCAATTATTGTCAAGCCTTGTGGAATTTACTGGCTAGATATCCGCTGCATCTTCTCTCTCCTGTCTTTTCCCACTGCCACCACCCGAGTCCAGGCCCTTCCATCTGTCCTCAGCAGATCTGTCTCCTAGGCTCCTGAAGCAATTTCCTGCTCGAGTCCATTCCTCCATTCTCCGCTCTGTTGCCACAGTGAAAACAAGACCAATCCTGTCACTCCTAAACTCTACCTAAAACTCTTCAATAATGTCCCACTTCTACCAGGAAAAATGTCCCAATTCTAACTCAGCCTTGCAGGCCACCCAGCTCTGTCCAACAGAGGAGACTCCAGCCACTTGAAAGGTGGCTTGTGGAGATGAAATGTGCTGTGAGTGTAAAATACACCCCAGAATTTGGAGACTTCAAACATAAAAAAGTATGTAAATTATCTCATTAATAACTTCAGAGTGAAATGATAATGCTTTGGATATAATGGGTTAAATGCAGGATTTTTAAATTTTTTATTATTTTATACAATTTTTTAAAATTAATTAATTTATTTATTTTTGGCTGCGTTGTGTCTTCATTGCTGCATGCGGGCTTTCTCTAGTTGCAGCAAGCGGGGGCTGCTCCTCACTGCAGTGCGTGGGCTTCTCATTGCAGTGGCTTCTCTTGTTGCGGAGCACGGGCTCTAGGTGCATGGGTTTCAGTAGTTGTGGCGCACCAGCTCAATACTTGTGGCTCGCGAGCTCTAGAGCACAGGCTCAGTAGTTGGGGTGCACAGGCTTAGTTGCTCCGCGGCACGTGGGATCTTACCAGCCCAGGGCTCGAACCCATGTCCCCTGCACTGGCAGGCAGATTCCTAACCACTGCACCACCAGGGAAGTCCCTATTTTATACAGTTTTTAAAGGTTACCTTCCCTTTACAGTTATGACAAAATACTGGCTATGTTCCCCACGTTGCATAATACATCCTTGAGCTTATCTTACACCCAACAGTTTGTACCTCCCCCTAACCCCACTGGTAACCACTAGTTTGTTCTCTATATCTGTGAGTCTTCGTATGTTATAATATAGTATATTATTAAACTTACTTTCACCTGTTTTTTTTACTTTTATGAGGTGGACCTAGAACCTGGGGATATAGTGAAGCAAGCAAGAAAAGTGCCTTTCCCTGTGGCGTTTTCTCCCAATCTCACAGGAGAAGTGGGAGGTAGACAACACAGAATATGAGACAGAGCAGGTAAGGGCGTGACACGTGCTGAGGAGGGGGGCGGGATAGGAAGAGCCAGGACAGGTGGGTGAATTGGAGATAAGCAATTCTAGGCAAGGCCTCATTGAGTAGGTGATTTTTGAGTCCTAAAGAAAGTGAGGGAAGCCACCCAGAAAAACCATTTGAGGCAGAGGAAATAGCAAGGGTGAAGGCTGTAAGGCGGGAGCAGCTCTCACTTATTTAAGAAGTCTCCAGAGGTCAGAGTGGCTTAGCCTCAGTCAGCAAGAAGAGACAGGGGAAGTGAAGGCCAGGGAAATAACAAGACATCACTGAGAGTCTTACAGGAGGTAGGAAGGACTTCAGCTGAGGAAGACAGGAAATTACCAGAGACCTTAAATAACAGACCAGCCCCAATGCTTTCCCTGACTCAAGCCTATGCATCCAACCACTGCACACCTTCCCTTCGTTGTCTAAAAGCTCTTTCAGAAGTGACTGATTCCTGACATGTGGCCCCCAAGACCAGCTCCTCACCTAGGAGTCCTCATCTTACTAAATTACATCTACATACACCTATGTAGCACCTAAATAAAAGGAATTTACAGTAAAAGTCTTCTGGTGTTAGCCCCAATGTGTAAAAAGATTGGAAGGCATCACTCCCTTCTTACAAAAAGAAACTGAACAAACTGAAAATCAGAGACTTTTCTTGGACCTGTCAGAGAGCTGAGGTGGCAGGACACATAGCACCCTGAGATCTTGAGAGACAGCTGCATCCAGAGGGTCACAGCCAAGGTCAGCAGAAGCCACTGGAGTCATAAATTGGCAGCCACAGTTCCACATGGTGGCTACAATTAGACTGAGAATTTGACTCCTAGTCACCTGGCAGGTGTCAATGGCTTTTCTGAGTAAGAAATGGAAACCAAAAGTAAAACATTTACCCAAGCCATGAAACCTAAAAACAGGTTTTGATTATGCACATGAAAACGAAGAACTTCTGTACAATGAAAAGGAAGAAAAGTTTAAAAATAACTAGGAAACTGGAGGGAGTTATTTGCAGCATAGGTAACAAAAGGTCAATGTCCATAATATATAAACAGCACCTACAAATCATTTTTTAAGTATGAGCAAGTTCTTGAAACATTGTTTCCAATACAGAAAAACTGGACTACCTTCACCATAGGCAGGGTATAGCCATTCCATAAGGTTCTATGCAACTGATAAAAAAGGACTATTGTAACTCATCTTCTGTCTTAGAAAAAGCTCCATGATTTGTATTTAAATGACAAAAGCATGATAAATATTGAAAGTCTCATCTCAAGACAAAGTATGCAATTTATCTCTTCAAGACTTCTTTATGCCCAGAGAAAACATAATTCAAAAAGACACATGCACCCCAATGTTCATAGCAGCACTATTTACAATAGCTAGGACATGGAAACAACCGAAATGTCCATCAACAGAGGAATGGATAAAGAAGATGTGGTACATATATACAATGGAATAGTACTCAGCCATAAAAAGGAATGAAATTGGGTCACTTGTAGAGATGTGGATGGACCTAGAGAGTGTCACGCAGAGTGAAGTAAGTCAGAAAGAGAAAAACAAATATCATATATTAACACGTATATGTGGAATCTATAAAAATGGTATAGATGATCTTATTTGCAAAGTAGAAATAGAGACATATATGTAGAGAACAAATGTATGGATACCAAGGGGGAAAGGGGGGGAGGTGGGAGGAATTGGGAGACTGGGATTGACATATACACACTATTGATACTATGTATAAAATAGATAACTAATGAGAACATACTGTATAGCACAGAGAACTGTACTCAATGCACTGTGGTGACCTAAATGGGAAGGAAATCCAAAAGAGAGGGGATGTATGTATACGTATGGCTGATTCACTTTGCTGTACAGTAGAAACTAACACAACATTGTAAAGCAACTATACGCCAATAAAAATTAATTAAAAAAAAAAAACTTTAAAAGAGAGAGGAAAAAGAAAAAAAAAAGATTTCCTTATGGCTCCACAATGGAGTTTTACAGTTTTCTTCCAAAAGATCCTTTACATTTTTCATTAGATTTATTTCTGGATGTTTTCTGTTTCATGATGCCAATATGAATGGAATATATTCTTCTATTATATTTCCTATATAAATTTCTATACAGCTCATATAAAACTCGTTCACGTTTTTACATAAGAAATCTGCTGATTTTCAGATATTAATTTATAATTGGACTCAGTGAATTATCTTATTGTTTCTAGTAGTTTAATAACTGTGCTCACCCATTCTATTCCTTATGTTTCCTCCTCAATACCCCAAGAGGAGTTGTTAAACATGACTGCAGTTCAGGGGAATTTTACTGCTAAACAGCTGGGAAAAGTGAATAGGGAACCATAAAATTACTCATATTTGAAAACAAAACAGTTTTGCAAAATCAAGTAAGTCAGTATGCGGTCCCTGAATGACGGTTCCTCAGTCTTTCTCAGTCTGGGCAGTGGTGATCACACACACACTTTAGGCAAGCAGCTCTTTCTCCAAATGAAACCTTGAGCAGGAAAAAGCCCAGCATCTAAAACTGAGCTTGTGTGATTGACACTGCCGGGGGAGGGGGAGGGCAGAGGCGGGGAGGGGCTGCAGCATCCTGGGTAAGAGAGGAAGCCTCCTCTGAACTCCGGCGACTTCCCAGAATAATACACTAAGCACTGAGAGCCCCTACTACTCTCACTTCCCCTTCATCCCTGACGACTGCGCTCAAAATTCTTTTCTTCACTTGTCCCCTTCTCTCAAATGTATATGCCTCTTCTGCCACAAAAAAATTACTCTTTTTCAACGCATGGGGGCCCCAAGATAACTTCTGGACACAAATATAGGGCATTTTCCCACAGTGCCAATGAAATGTTCCATGATCACCTGGAACATTCTGGGATTTGACTTGACTTCAAGGAACCAGAAAACAAAAAACTGTGTATGATGACTCTTTGCTTTAAAACCCATTTAACCGATTCTTGAGAATTCCCACCTGTTGCCCTTAAAAACATAGCAAGTGAGTGATTAAAACTCCAGTGTTTCTGTTGATTTTCTGTCCTTATGATGGTTATCAATTTAACGAAGTTCTGCATGCCCACAGCTGCTTGAGAGAACTTCTCCACAAATCAGAAAAATCAAATCAAAACAAAACTGGAAAGGAAGCAAAAAACTTCTAAAACATTCTAGACCCAGGATAGGGCTTTAAACAGCAGGGCTTTCACCCAACACTGTGCCTGATGCAAATCATTCTTCACGTTCCATTTACCTGACTGGCAAACTGAGAGGTCTGCTGTCTGGCAAGTACTCACAAGCACCCACTGGGGGATTTGGTTCTTCCTTCCAGTCCCCTGTTCCACAGAGCTGGCAGCTGTGCTTTGAAGCTCCTCTCACCATCCTGGAACGCATCCGTGTGTGCTTGCATAAAATTCCATCTGGTGCTTATAAGCGTGATTTTAATTACAAGACTGAATTTGGCAAGTAGCTGAGAGAATGCATCAAAAGTTCTCCACATGATGGAACTGCACCTCCTGGCATCTTACTTTTTGATGAACCGATGAGGCTAAACTATAATGTTTTTGATCAAAAGCCTTTCCACTGAAATCATGTCTTATGGTAGGAGGAGCTGTCATGAGCTGAGCCATCACACTGACCAGAAGGCTCTCCCCAAAGAAAACGCTGTTGTCTGCTAGAGGCTCTATAGAAAGTACAGTGCGGCACAGGGATTAAATGAATACCTTTGATAACTACTCTGCATAGGTGATATAAAGAGAATAAATACACAGTTGAGGAAAATCATAGGTGCCCATATTCATAGTATTTAATTAGCTTAGCCAAGACTGAATTCACTATTTCCACTTCCATTTCTTACAAGTTTACTGTGCTCCCATCTCCAGGCTTAGGTTGAATGCTTAGTTTTCTGTCTCAGTTAAAGTCTAGACGTATAAGCTTCAGGAGGCATTACCTCTCCTAACAGCCAAATGGTGCATGTAAGTTCTATTGGTGTCCATTTCTTTCTGTCCACAGAGCTCTCCCATTGATTCTGAACCTACTGCATGTTGGTTTTATGCATCAAGTATTGCTGATGAAAAGTCTGATATCATTCTGATTTTCTTTCCTCTGTAGGTAATTTGGTTTTTATCCTTCAGGATTTTTTCATCTCGAGTGTTTCAAAGTTTCACTCCAAGGTGTTAATTGTTGTGACAGGTGTAGTCTGTGTCTAGGTTCATTCTTTTTTTTAATTTTAAAAGAAAAAGATTTTAATTGAATAAATTTGACATGTAACATTGTATAAATTTAAGGTGTACAGTGTATTACTTTGATACATTTAAATATTGTAATATGACTGTTGTAGTGATGTTTATCAGTATCATATAGTTATAGTACAATATTATTGTCTACTTTCATTATATTGTATATTAGACCTTTATGACTTAGTTACTACTCTTTACAAGTTCATACCCTTAAACACCATCAGTCTTATCCCCCCAGCCCTCATCTCCTGATAACCACCATTTTACACTCTGTTTTTTACTAGTTTGACTTTTTTAAATTCCACATATAAGTGATAGGTTTGTACAATAGGTTCATTTTTTGCTTCTGGCTTTCCAATTGCTCCAGCACCGTTTGTTGAAAAGATTATCCTTTCTCTATTGAATTGCCTTTGATCCTTTGTCAGAAACCTGTGAGCGTCTATTTCTGAGCTCCTTAATGTGTGTCACTGATCTAAATCAATCTACGTATCTGTCACCAGTACCATGCTATCAGCATGTCCTGCAAGAAGGGTTTCCCAGTAACACTGCTTTACCTTTTCTCTATATCGCCATCAATAATGAATGTTATGTCTTTACAATTTTTTTCCAATCTACCAGACTCTTCTCCCCATCCCAAATCTTTACTTTTTCAAAACGCCTAGTATATTGTGTCATTTGTTTTATTTTTTAAATTTATTTTATTTTATTTATTTTTGGCTGTGTCGGGCCTTAGCTGCAGCACGTGGGATCTTCACTAAGGCATGCAGGATAATTCATTGCAGCGTGCAGGACCTTTGTTGCGGCACGCGCACTTCTCTCTAGTTGTGGCGTGCAGGTTTTCTCTCTCTAGTTGTGGTGCACAGGTTCCAGGGCATGTGGGCTCTGTAATTTGCAGCACATGGGCTCTCTAGTTGAGGCACAAGAGCTCAGTAGTTGTGGCACATGGGCTTAGTTGTCCCACGGCATGTGGGATCTTAGTTCCCTGACCAGGGATTAAACACACGTCCCCTGCATTGGAAGGCAGATTCTTTACCACTGGACCACCAGGGAAGTGCCTGTCATTTGTTTTAATGATTTGTCAATACTGTTTACATATTACAGATATTGACCTTTTGTTACCAATATTGGAAATAGTTCCCTTCAATTTCCTAGTTATCTTTTAACTTTGTTTCCCTTTTATTACATGAAAGTTCTTCATTTCTATGTAGTCAAACCAGTCTTTTAAGTTTCACGGCTTACGTGAATGTTTTACTTCTGGGTTTCATTTCTTACTTAGAAAAGCATTTGACACCTGCCAGGTCCCTAGGAGTCAAATTCTCAGTCTAATTGTAGCAACTGTGTGCAACCTGTGGTTCACATATTTTCATTTGAAATTTTTGCTTTCTCTTGTCATCATTCTAAACTTCTTAATGTTATCTAATATCCAACTGAGCTAATATATCAAATAACACCTCAAAAAATGTTTGTGTCTTACATGAAATATAAATAAAGTGGATAAAAATAAATGTACATTTCACTCAGGTATATACCCAGAAGGATTGAACCCAGGTCTTCAAATAGAAACTTGTATACAAATGTTCATACAGCCCTATTCACAAGAGCCAAAAGGAGGAAACAAGTCAGATGTCCATCAAATGATGAATGTATACTAGAGATGATCATACTAAGCGAAGTAACCCAGACAGAGAAAGACAAATATCACATGATATCACTTACATGTGGAATCTAAAAAACTGCTACAAATTTACAAAACAGAAACAGACTAAAAGACACAGAAAAAAAATTTATGGTTACCAAAGGGGAAAGGTGGGGTGGGGAGGGATAAATTATGAATTGGGGATTAACATACACACACCACTATATATAAAATAGGTAATCAACAAGGACCTACTGTATAGCACAGGGAACTCTACTCAATATTCTGTAATAACCTAAATGTGAAAAGAAGCTAGAAAAGAATGGATCTATGTATATGTATAACTGAACCACTTTGCTGTACACCTGAAACACACACAACATTGTAAATCAACTATACTGCAATATAAAATTAAAAAAAATTTTTAATGACAAAATCTGGCATACCATACATTGGAATACTACTAGGAGTGAAATAGTGATACATAATGAACCTGGAAAATATTATACTATATAAAAAGAAGGCAAACACAAAAGTTCTCATATCGTGTGACTCCATTTATATGAAATATCGAGAATAAGTAAATCCATAGAGACAGAAGCAAATTCGTGGTTGCCAGGGGCAGCGGGGAGGGGGTGATAGAAATCAACGGTGTAATGAGTATGGGGTTTCCTTATGGGATGATGAAAATCTTTTGGAACTAGATAGAAGCAATGGCTGTACAACATTTGTGAATATACTAAATGAGTTGTACACTTTAAATGGTTAAGTTTACATTACGTAAATTTTACCTCAGTGTTTTTTAAAAAGTACAAATATACCAATAAACGTTTCTGTCTAAGGTGAGGATTTTCATCTCTACCCACTGCAAATGATTGTTATAATGCTGAGATGACAAACTGTAAGTTAAAACATCGTATAACTACGTCAAGACCAAGTATATCACAATCACGATTATTTTCCTTTCTGGGACAGATTTTGCCTTCCTTTCAAAGCCTCTCAGCTGTGGCTCATCATTTGTAAATCTGTTAAGATGACAAATTACTCGGTTTTGAGCACTGCTCTGCTTGAGTTTTAATATTAGGAAGGTCAAGGTTGAAATTGTAGCTCATCTCTACCCCTGCTCCAGTGAGAAGCAGGCAGCTGATTTTCCTACCGACTGGATTACAAACTGTAGGGGTCACAGATGCACAGGAAGGGAGAGCTGTGAGCCCTTCCCAAAGGGCAGAGTTCACTTCAGAGTTCCCACTGGAGAGTGTTGCTGTTTTATTTTCTTACTCAAAAATTAAACTTTCTGGACTTTCCTCATGGCACAGTGGTTAAGAATCCACCTGCCAATGCAGGGGACATGGGTTTGAGCCCTAGTCCGGGAAGATCCCACATGCCGTGGAGCAACTAAGCCTGTGCGCCACAACTACTGACCCTACATGCCACAACTGCTGAAGCCCGCATGCCTAGAGCCCATGCTCTTCAACAAGAGAAGCCACCGCAATGAGAAGCCTGTGAACCGCAACAAAGAGTAGCCTCCACTTGCCACAACTAGAGAAAGCCCGCTCACTGCAACGAAGACCCAACACAGCCAAAATAAATTAATTAAATAAATAAATTTATTTAAAAAGTTAAACATTTTCTGAGCACCTATTACGTGCCAGTCACTGTTTTAGGTACTTGGAATACAGTCACCAACAAACCAGTCAAAGATACCAGCCCTTGTGGAGCTTGCCTTCTGTAGAGGGAGAGAAAAAAATAAATGATAAACTTCACAAGGAAGGAAGTCTTTTACAGTGTGTCAGAATGTGATGAAGTGCTATGGGGAAAAGGAAAGGAAAGGAGCATTAGGAGTGTAAGAGGGTGACATTTCTAACAGGTGATCAGGCTAAGCCTCTCTGGGAGAGTGACTTGTGAACAAAGACGTCAAGGAAGAGTAGACCTGTAGGCATGTAACACTCATCGTGGAAGAGCGCTTCCAGCAGAGCCCAAGTAAATGTCCTCAGACAACCACATTAAAACCTCAGCTAGGACCCTTCCCTGAGTTCCAAAGGGCAGGTTCAAACAGTTGCTGATCAGGGAAGGGAGGGGATGCAGAGACAAGGCAGGAGAAGCCAAGACACAACAGTGCAGCCTTGGAGCAGGGTCCTGGTTCCCCCTCAAGGGATACACATCACGATATCTTTGAGCTGTTTTGCAGATACTGGAATCCCCACCAAACGGAAGATGTTCCAGAGAGAAGGTTCAATAACCCCAAGAACCACAGATCACAAGACCACCTGACACCAGAAAATATCTGCATTGAAGGAACCAATTGAAGGAATGTGGGCCCGGCACACACCCTGATCCTTCTCAGCAACCCCACCCCTTGACTGTAAAACTCCTCACAAACTGCCCCCTCCCCAGGTAGGGACACACAGTTTTGAGGGCTTTAGCCCACTGTGGCCCCCTTTGCCAGGCAAAGCAATAAATCTCTTCTTTCCTACTTCATCACCCCCCCTCAAAAAAAACCCTCAGCTAGGAGACCAGTGTGGTGGGAAAGGAGTGAGTGATGGGAGAGAAGACGTAAGTGCGATCAGAGAGGTAAAGGGGACACAGATCACATCAGGTCCCTGTGGGCAGTGGTGAAGACCTTGGTTCTTACACGTGAGTGTGGCAGGGGCCGTGGCGAGGCTCTGAGCAGGGGTCCTGGCTGTGCCCAGCCTGATTTCTCACTGTCTCAGGTGGGTTTCCCTCAGTGACCCTGGCTCAGCATGTCACCTGAATCAGATGCTTTCAGTGCTCATTGCAGAAACTTCTTAACCCCACGTCTTCCTTTAGCCATTGCTGCAGTTACTAGTTCTATGCAGGCTTTGACCTCCTTTGTCCCTGGGAGACTGGGTTGTACCTTGCCTTTAGCTGCACTGAGAACCTCTTGCTTTGTGCCCAGGGATTCCTTTGAGGCGAACCCAAGATGTCTTCCAAATCACTCGGAATTCATGCATTCTCGATCCAGATTTCAGGGAAGCGAACATCAGTGAGACCACCCTTGACCATGGGGGACAGATGTTGATTAGTAAATGCTCCCCCCTTGCATTCTCCACCCCCTGCCCAAGAAAACAATTCCTAGATGCATTTCCTAAGGCTCCTCGATCCAACACAAGATGCCTCTAGCACTGGTCCAGCTCAACAATGCATCCTTGTACTGCCTTCCCTCCTTTCCTGCTTCATTCCTGCATCCTGCACCCTTGCTCCCTGGGATCATATTTTTTAATAAACTGATTCTGCACAAACTGATATCTCAAGTTCCACTTTAGGAGAAATCCAGCCTAAGACACCTCCCTCCACTTTCAAATCTTACTCCTCCAGTGTGGAGCTTCCTAGAACGTGGTGCCTGCCTGGAATCTCGCAAATTGTCACACTCACCTGGTCTTGACTGACAGCCAGTTCTACCCTGGCTGCCCCTCAGGCCCTTTTAGCTCCCAGTCACCTTCCCCTCCCTCTTCATCTCCTCAGTTCCCCAGAGCTAGAGGCAGAAAATGAACCTGGAAAATAGGTGGCCAACAGATTGTGAAAGTCCTTGGATGCCATGCCAAAAGTTATAGGCAGAAGAGATCCACTGGGTGTTTTCAATCAGGGGAACAATGTAATCATATTTGAGAAAAACAACTAAGGGCAGAGTATAGAAGGTAGATGAGAAGAAAAATGTCTAGAGCCATGGCGATTAGGAACAAAGAAAGTAGTGGAATACCCACTCTGATTATGGTCATTTTCTCCCCAAAACTGGTCGTATGCCAACAATGCTGGGCATAGCAGTGGAGCCAGGGCCCACAGGGAATGGTGGATGTGCTTCCTTGAGGTGCTCAGGGCTGGGTTGCTCTGAGTGGGGTTGGCATGGCAGGTGCAGTGGCAACATAAACAGATGGGGGCCCTGTTGATGTGAGGGTTGTGGTGGAAGGGATGCATCATGGGACTCATACTGGGTGGGAAGGTAAAGAAATCAAGAGGCAGGACCCACACTCTGAAAGAATCAAGACAGTCAAAAAGGGACTTCCCTGGTGGCGCAGTGGTTAAGAATCTGCCTGCCAGTGCAGGGGACACGGGTTCGAGCCCTGGTCCACGAAGATCCCACATGCCGCGGAGGAACTAAGTCCGTGCGCCACAACTACTGAGCCTGTACTCTAGAGCCCACGAGCCACAACTACTGACCCCACGCACCACAACTACTGAAGTCCGCGTGCCCAGAGCCCGTGCTCCACAACAAAGAGTAGCCCCTGCTCGCTGCAACTAGAGAAAGCCCGCTTGCAGCAACGAAGACCCAATGCAGCCAAAAAAAAAAGACAGCCAAAAAGAGATGCTTGTGAGAAGGAGCAAGGAGATGGAACCCTAAAATGTCCATCTTGGGACTTCCCTGGTGGTCCAGTGGTTAGGACTCTGTGCTTCCACTGCAGGGGACATGGGCTTGATCCCTGGTGCAGGAACTAAGATCCCGCGTGTCACACAGTGAAGCCAAAAATGAAAAAATAAAATAAAATGTCCATCTCGCTCCTTCATTACATTTCTGAGTGGAAGGTTTGTTACAGAATCCATGGATGCTAAACATTCAAATGAGGTTTGGAGATTATCTGTGGATTTTAAAGATAATAGGCAATGAAATTCAATCCTGCTTAACTTACAGGAACTAATGATCTCATTTCAAAGTCTAAAGCGAGACAGGACGAAAACTTTCTATTACTTCAGCATAAATATTGCACAGGGCTAGAGAAGGAAGGCCAGATTCATGGCTGTAAATTTACTTAGGATAATGCTCACTGTGGTCAGAAACTAATCACATAGCATTGTAAGGGTTGACAAGACTCATAAAAATATAAGTAAATTAGCAATCTTTTAAGCCAACTTTAAAAGTAAAGTCGATTCACCAATATGGCCATTTTTCCTTGTTCTTAGTAATTTAACTTTCCCATTTTCTTTCTGTAATTGAACAACTAATTAGTCATTATTCTTTTTACTATTGAAAATATTTTCATATATATGAAATTAGATAAATGCAAAAGGCCAAGATAGGAATGCAGGCTAGAAACTACCAAGGAGGTTTTTGCTTGTGTCTTTGTTTTGTTCTTTTACTTGTATCTAATTATAATGGATGGACATTATCACTTCAGCTGAACTGCACTTATTACCTTGAAAAAATTCCAGGAAAATATGTTGAGGCTTAAAAAACCACCAATTAATATATGTACTAATAAAAAACAAACAGCCAAATGCCACTGTATCAGTTGTCTGTTGCCACATTCATGCTGAGTACCAAACAACCACAAATCCTCACTGGCATACAAAACCCAGCATTTAGTGTTCACATATCTGTGGGCTTGCTGTGTGGTTCTGCTGATCATGCCGGGTTCACTCAAGTTTCTGTGGGTTGGGTGGGCGGCTCTGATTTACTCAGAACTTTATTGAGTCAGACTAACTGGGCCTGTCCTTCTGGAACCAGCAGCCTAGCTAGGAATGTCCTACGGCAATGGCCCAAGTTCAATTGCAAAATCACTTCTCAAGACTCTCCTTGCATCCCATTTCTAACACCTCATTGGCCAAAGCCAGCCATCTGAGCCCAGGGGAGATATTACACCCTGCCCACAGTGGGAGAGAGCTGAAAGGTTACACGGCAAAGGGCACGGATACGAGGAGGGGGAAATGCAGCCTGTGGCACAATCCACCATACCCACTTCTAAGAATTTATCCAAGGAAATGTTTTAAAAAGATAAAAACAAAATTATGTACAAGAATGTTCAGCAACATACTGATTGCTATAGGGAAAAACTAGAAACCTAAATACCCATGAATAGGGGCCTTTTGAAGCACATCATGATACAAGAAAATGAAAATGAAAACTTATCAGCTATAAAAATTGAAGTAGACTCTTTTCTTCTTTAAATGGGAAGATGCCCACTACACATTATAGAGCAGGAAGGATAAAAACAACTTAGAGGGCTTCCCTGGTGGCGCAGTGGTTGAGAGTCCGCCTGCCGATGCAGGGGACACGGGTTCGTGCCCAGGTCCGGGAAGATCCCACATGCCGCGGAGCGGCTGGGCCCGTGAGCCATGGCCGCTGAGCCTGCGTGTCCGGAACCTGTGCTCCGCAACGGGAGAGGCCACAGTGGTGAGAGGCCCGTGTACCATAAAAAAAAAAAAAAAAAAAAAAACTTAGAGAATAGAATGACTGATATGAACCCATTCATGTAAAATGTGTACATATTTCCACATGTTACACGTGTGAGAAATATCTGAAACAATGTCATCTGAGGTTTTCTTGCAATTGTCGAGTTCTAGGTGCTTGTTTTTCTCTGTATCATTTGACTTTAAAAGTGTACAAGTATTATTTTTACAGAAGCAGTAACATGCTCAAAAGATAAGTAAATTACTCACCTTTAAAATTAAATATAGTAGAACAGAGGAATGGATAAAGAAGATGTGGTACATATATACAATGGAATACTACTCAGCCATAAAAAGAATGAATGTTTGCTATTTGGAACAACATGGATGGACCCGGAGGGTATTATGTTAAGTGAAATAAATCAGACTGAGAAAGACAAATACTGTATGATATCACTTACATGTGGAATCTAAAAAATACAGCAAACTAGTGAATATAACAAAAAAAAGCAGACTCACAGATATAGAGAACAAACTAGTGCTTACCAGTGGGGAGAGGGAAGGGGGAGGGGCAACACAGGGATAGAACAGTAAGAGGTACAAACTAGTATATATAAAATAAGCTACAAGGATTTTTGTACAACACAGGGAATGTAGCCAATAATTTATATAACTATAAATGTAGTATAACCTTTAAAAATTGTGACTTACTATGCTGTATGCCTAAAACTTACATAATATTGTACATCAACTATACCTTGATTTTATTAAAAATTAAACATAGGAGAAAACAGACCTTTGCTCTTAATTTAATTCCTGACTCATTGTCAAGATTTATACTGGAAGTCCCAGTTTTTCTGCACGAGAAAAGAGTAACTACTCATTTAAAAATGTTTCATTTTTTTATTAAACTTGGGTGGGAAGTACAAAGGTGTTTGTTATGTTATGCTTTATACTTTTTGTGTGTCTTATTTATTTCATAATAAATATTTTTGAAATTTTTTAAAACCAAACCTTTTTCACTACTCAGTGTACTTTATTACAAATGCAACTTTTTAACATCTTTATTGGAGTATAATTGCTTTACAATGTTGTTAGTTTCTGCTTTATAACAAAGTGAATCAGCTATATGTATACATATATCCTCATATCCCCTCCCTCTTGCATCTACAAATGCAATTTTTATTAGTTCTGAGTCTCTTAATGTCCTATAAGGAAATTTTTCAAATTTGAGACTATTTTTAATAATTTTCTCAAAGCCTCTAAGAAGTAATCATCATTTAATAAAGCTATAATTTATGGAACTCCTACTATATACAACAGACTATATCAAGGGCCACTGAGGGTTTTTTTTTTAAGTACATGACAAAGTGGCTACTTTTAAAAAGCCAAAAGCTTCATATTTTGAAGAACAGTCCCTAAGTAGGGTATGATACAAAGAATTTCTGCCTCTAAAATGATCTAGGGAGGACTTTCCTGGCAGTCCAGTGGTTAACACTCTGCTTCCACTGCAGAGGGCGTGGGCTCAGTTCCTAGTCAGGGAACTAAGATCCCACAAGCCACGTGGCACGGCCAAAATAAATAAATAAAAATAAATAAAATAATCTAAATGTCAAAGCTAGATTTCATGGAGAAGATTTATCTCATCTATGAGACTCTCATATCAGTATAGGTGTTCTACACCCATGCTTCTATTGGCTTGAAACTTTGCTCCAAAAACTATAGACAGTCAATAGCCAACTTTAAGCCCCAATTACAAGCATCTTGGCCACAGGGTACCAAATGGAATATGTATTCCAGAAAAAGAACAAAAACAGTGATATTAAACAGTGATATTGCTTAGCACAGCAATCCACAGTTGGCCAGTGTCCCAAGGTGACTGTTCTCCACGGCTACTTAAAGTAGTTTGTTGTCAAAAAAGAATGGTTTGCTGTCAAAAGAGTCTAACGTACACACCTCGGTCTTGGCCTAGTATGACTGTGCACACAGATTCAGCTATGACATTGTCAAATCACTGTCATCCACTTTCTACCAAAAATGGGGATTCAGCTATCTCTATGTTAACATACACTGCAAGAGCTTTGCATCATTGCCAAGCAACATCCTGCAGCCAGACTTCCCACTAGAGGACTGAAATGGTGATACATTCATTTTAGTTCTTCAATACCAACTACCTGCTAGAGGTAATATTTGTTTCTTTAAACTCCTGTAGTTTATTTTTCCAGTACAATTGCACTTATGTGTTGATTTACATTTAAAGCATTTTCATCTAGGTCCTGCCTTCCTTCACTGACTGTTTATCCCTTAAGGCAAGAACAGCACCTATTCATCACTGAAGCCCCAGAACACCTACTACACTATCTGGTATAGAGCAGACTCTCAATAAATGGATTTTTAAAAAATGAATAAACTCTAATTCTGTTTCTAATTCTGAGCTATAAAAATAAATCTGATGAGATAAGAGCACTGGACTTTCAGTACAGAGATACAGTAGACACCGTTGGCTATCAACTCCACATTCACTTTGCAATACTGTCCTCCGTTACAGCAAAACCTGCCTCCAGTGACGGAGACTAAAAATGCCAGATACTCACTTTTCCTGACCTCCTTGCAATTAGGAATAAAAATGTAACCAACTTCTGGCCACACTGATACCTGGAGAAATCTTTGGAGAATTAATTCTTGGAAAGATGTACCCCCTAATTAAAGAGGGAGAGAAGGAAAGAATGTGAAAGTGAGAGAAAGAAGAGATAAGAGATGGAGAGGGAGGGAGGGAGAAGCAGACAAAGTCAAGGAAGAAAGAGGGAGGGGGAAAGAGAGAAACAGAGTGGAAGAGGTGGGCAGGAAACGAGGAAGGGAAAAAGGAAGAGGGAGGAGGAGAGGGAGAAGGAGAGACAGCTATCCTATCTCTCTCTTCCTGCTTTGGATTGATTCTGTAATGGGAAGATGTGATGGTTGGAGCTGTTGCAATCATCTTGTGGCCTTGAGGGGAAGGTCAAGAGAATCAAAGAGACTCAAGCCTAGCTCCTTGAACCACTTGCTTCCAGTCTTCTGTTCATGTGAGATTGTTAATGGTCTTTTGTGTTTAAGCCTATATTAGCCAGGTACCCTGCCATATGTAGCCGAAAGCATCGTATCTGATAGGTTTAAGCCCCAGCTCTGCCACTTACTATCCGTATGACCTTAGAGAAACTTCTTAATATCTCTGATTCTTCATTTCTCTATCACTGCCTTCCTCACAGGAATGGTATAATGAGGGGCTATGAAAATTGATTTAATTACAGGTTGAAGCTATAGATATCCTCACACTTTGTCAATGATTGTTGACAGATCATGTCCTCAAATGCCAAAATCAACAGGTAAAGAAAAACATACCATAGAAACAAAATCACAATCTGCTGATGAACAGCAGCAATTAAATTTCTCATATCTCCAGATTATATTCCTTCCAAAGAGAATTCCCAAAGACTCACTTTACCAACTTACCAACTACCAAGAATTAGTTTTTTTCATGCAACACGATACCATGATTTTAAATAATACGAATTTTAGTTTTCTTAAAATATGTTGAAAGTGGGCCAAGGAACATTTTTCTGGAATGTAGTTATCGCAAATATGGACTAATTACAGGAAAAACCCAAGGGCTGTCTTTCTGTGCAGGTTGCACACTAACTCACTGTGGGTAATGGCCCAGTCACTTAGAGCAGCACATAATTACTCAGCAGTTAGGACTTCCCTGGTGGTCCAGTGGTAAAGAATCCACCTTCCAATGCAGGGGACACGGGTTCGATCCCTGGTCAGGGAACTAAGATCCTACATGCCGCAGGGCAACTAAGCCCACTTGCCACAACTACTGAGCTCGTGTGCCTCAACTAGAGCCCACGTGCTGCAAACTACAGAATCCACACACTCTGGAACCCGTGCGCCACAACTACAGAGCCCACGTGCCCTGGAGCCTGCACACCACAACTAGAGAAGAGGAAACCCGCACACAACTAGAGAGAAGCCCACGCACCACAAAGAAGAGCCCGCACACCACAGTAAAAGATCCCACGTGCTTCAACAAAGATCCCGTGTGCCACAACGAAGACCCGACACAGCCAAAAATAAATAAATAAATCTTAAAAAAAAATACACTGAAAAAAAATTACTCAGCATTTACAGCTACGTCTTTTCTATGCTTTTGCCAAATAAAACCATGAAAATACTATAAGACCGTAAGGCAAGCAAATGATTCAGAGAAAGCATAAGTGTTGTATGTACAGGTCACTTACTGTCTGATTCAGAATGATGTTTTGCTTTTAGTTGCACACATCTGTGTGGGAAAACTCCAGCCTGCTTAAGCTCTATCAAGCAGAAGCACTGCTCAACCTGCCCTTCACGTAAGAGGCTTGAGCTTGAAGATGTTGTGTTAATGATAGTAGCCTGTAGGAACTACTATTTTGTCTGCACCACATACACACTTTCCGCTCTCCTTTCTTCTAGTAACAAACTCTCCCCTCCAGTCACAGGCTTGGGCATGTGACCCAAACGGATCGGTCAAGGGCAACATCCTCCTGACCCCAGTGACTGGTTCAGGGATGTGCACATACAGCCAATCAGAATCCTTCCCTGGGTTTACTGTATGAATGTTAGTAAAAGTCCATCTCCAATAAGAGAGAGTCAGCTGTCACATAGGAAGAACTAGTTTCATCGTTTGGGTGAGGCTTTTAGCTTCTGCATATGGGCAGGTTGCCAATCGAAATGACTCCTGACAAAAATTCTATGGTTAATTCAGACATGTGACTTAATTGCTCCTCCAAACAGTAGTCAGCAAAAAGTGGGTGGCAAAGTCAGCCGCCATGTGAACTCAGAAAAGACTTGACTTGGCTATACCACTGGGCACAGTGATTAACATGAGAAGCAGAAATAGAGAGTAACTAAGAGTAAAGATTAATTGATCCAGAGAAGAGAAGAATCTAGAGCAGCATTATCCAACAGAAACTTCATGTAAGCCACGCATATAATTTTAAATCCTCTAATAGCTATGTAAAAGGTGAAAATAATTTAAACAATTTATTTTATTTTATATAGCCAAATTTTATTATTTCGACTTGCAATTGATATTTTTAAATTATTAGTGAGACATTTTGCTTTCTTTTTTTAGTAGTAAGTCTTGAAATCCTGTGTGTATTTTATACTTACAGCTCATCTCAATTCAGACTAGCAGTATTCTATGTGCTCAATAAACACATGTGGCTGGTGGCTACCATATTGGATAGTGAAGCTCTAGAGAATAAGATATCCTAGGTTTTAACTTTTGCTGGCAGCTCCCTAATATCTCTTTGAGCTGGGAATCAGTGATTCCCCTAGATCCAAAGCTTCATTTACCAGCACAATTCGTAGAAATTCCATCCTGGGTAATTTTTTTGGTTTTTTGTGGATTTTTGTTGGTTGGTTGGTTGGGTTGTTTTGTTTGTTTGTTTTTGGCTGCACTGTACAGCATGCAGGATCTTAGCTCCCCACCCAGGGGTCAAACCCGTGCCCCCCGCAGTGGAAGTGCAGATTCTTAACCACTGGACCACCAGGGAAGTCCCCATCCTGGGTATTTTCAATGGCAAATTCAAGATTCCATGTGGGTGTGGATACACCCAAGTATGTGAGCCAAGAATCTGAAACACCTCATGTGGATTACGACACCTGCTCAGTGAAAATATGACCATGGATCATCTATCCTGTACTTGCACCCAGGTTGTTGAGCAACTCTCTTGGAGAAAAATTACGTAACTCGGAGCATTGGTACCATTACAAACTCAAGGCTTTAAACCTCAGATAGAAACTCAGTTCTACCGAGAAATTCCGTCCCCGGTCAATCCCCTTTCCCACTGTCCTCCACAGCTATTTCACACCTTCACCATTTTCCTTAAGCCTCTTACCTCAGCATAGCCCCTTCTTCTGTCAATTTTCCATGCACACCCCTAACCTTCCTTCACAGAGAATGGAAGCCTC
>NW_006792323.1:1521076-1546062 GCF_000442215.2 Lipotes vexillifer | reverse complement strand
CCCTACACTTGTTTCCTCCTTCAAACTTCAGACTTCAGCCTTTATCCATCCTTTTCTGCCTCTTGTCTAACTCCTGTCACCTCCCACCTTCTTCCGGGCTCACTCCATCTACTATACCGCTTCTTGCACATTCAGCCTTTCTTCTCTACTTTCTCCTCTCTTCAGCATATAAACCTGTTCAAATTTCTGTTGTATTGAAATTATATACATCCAATTATTGCTATTGCTTGCTTTCTCTGCATCCTTTCAAAGCAATCTATCCTCCTTTCTCCACGAAAACTGCCGTAAGATCTTCAGATGCCTCTTCCTGCAAAACCCAGAAGAGTCTGTTCTGTCTTTGCTATTGTTTCTCAGCAGCATTTGACCAAGTTGAACATGCTCTCTGTCTTGAAAATCTTTCCACCATTCACTCCATGATACAATCACTCTCCTTATTTCTTCCATATCTGGCTACTCTTCACAATCTCCTTGCCGCTTTTTTCCCCCTCTGCCTATTATTTAAATATTGTTGTTCCTTAAGTTCCAATCGTCTACCTCCTTGGTTTTCCAAGTGTGGTCTGTGAAGCAGTAGCATCGTCATCATCTGGAGCTTGATGAAAATTCAGAATCTTGGGCCTTGCCCCAGGGCTTTTGAATCAGAATCTGCATTTTAACAAGGTTCCCAGGTGATTTATGTGCACATTCAAGTTTGAGAAGTGCTGCTTTCCCCTGGTCTCTTCTTATTCTACACATTTCTCCATGAGTGATCTCATCCGCTTTTATGACTTTCATCACTACCCATATACCAATGACTCAAACGTGCATCTCCAGCCCGGCTCTCTTGTCTGAGCCCCTTGCATATCTATAAAATTGCCGACAGGAGACTTCCCTGGTGGTGCAGTGGTTAAGACTCCGTGCTCCCAATGCAGGGGGCCCAGGTCCGATCCCTGGCCAGGGAACTAGATCCCACATGCATGCCGCAAGTAGGAGTTCACATGCCACAACTAAGGAGCCCTCGAGCTGCAACTAAAAGAGCCTGCCTGCCACAACTAAGTAGCCGGTGAGCCGCAACTAAGGAGCCCTCGAGCTGCAACTAAAGGAACCCACCTGCCTCAACTTAGACCTGGTGCAACCAAATAAATAAATAAATATTTTTTAAAAAATTTAGTATGATCCCACAGACAGATCTGATCACACGTGTTCAGATAAGGGGGAGATCATGAGAGAGGAGTAATCATAAAAGACCTCACCTTGGAGCTGGGGTTGAACTTGACCTGAGCCTATGAAAAAATGAAGAGGGCAGGGATTCAGATAAAGGAAAAGGGAAAGGACGTGTAAAGCACACTTATCTTTTGTTTTAATTTTTAAAAATTTTTATTGGAGTATAGTTGCTTTACAACATTGTGTTAGTTTCTACTGTACAGCAAAGTGAGTCAGCTATACATATACATATATCCCCTTTTTTGGATTTCCTTCCCATTTAGGCCACCGCAGAGCACTGAGTAGAGTTCCCTGAGCTATACAGTAGGTTCTCATTAGTTACCTATTTTATACATAATATCAATAGTGTATGTATGTCAATCCCAATCTCCCAATTCATCCCATCCCCCACTTTCCCCCTTGGTATCCATACGTTTGTTCTCTACGTCTGTGTCTCTATTTCTGCTTTGCAAATAAGATCATCTATACCAATTTTTTCAGATTCCACATATATGCGTTAATATACGATATGTATCTTTATAATTGATATGTAAGGCTTTCTCCCAAGGCAGCCGTCTCCTGCCAGGGAATCTAAGGAAGAAGCAGGGGTTTGGTGTTTCTTCAGCTGGTGTGAGAATTCCCCTAGATCTCTTAGTCTCTATCCTCTTCAAATTTCTTTTCATTAATTGAACAGACGTTTACTGAGATCCTGCTATGTGTCAGGTACTGTTCTACATGCTGGAGATAAAGTAATGAAGAAAACGCAAAAATTGCTGCACTCACATTCTTGGTAGAAATCTTTTTTTTAATTCACTTTTTATTTTTTTGGCTGCGTTGGGGTCTTCGTTTCTGCACGCGGGCTTTCTCTAGATGCAAGTGTGGGCTACTCTTCGCATGCTTCTCATCGCGGTGGCTTCTCTCGTTGCAGAGCACGGGCTCTAGGTGTGCGGGCTTCAGTAGTTGTGGCATATGGGCTCAGTAGTTGCGGTTCACAGGCTCTAGAGTGTAGGCTCAGTAGTTGTGGCTCGCGGGCTCTAGAGTGTAGGCTCAGTAGTTGCGGCTCGCGGGCTCTAGAGTGTAGGCTCAGTAGTTGTGGCTCACGGGCTCTAGAGTGTAGGCTCAGTAGTTGTGGCTCACAGGCTCTAGTGCGCAGGCTCAGTAGTTGTGGCGCACGGGCTTGGTTGCTCCACAGCATGTGGGATCTTCCCGGACCAGGGATGGAACCCATGTCCCCTGCATTGGCAGGAGGATTCTTAACCACTCTGCACCACCAGTGAAGTTCCTTGGTAGAAATATTTATTTTCTCCTCTTAATGAGTCATTTAAAAAGAGACTATCATGCAAATTGAGTCCTTTAGTGATGAAGCTCCAGGGCTCAGGAAGAATCCCAAGACATCACATGAAATACTTTAAGGCAAAGGCCTTCTGTTGGTGAAACTTATGAGTAAGTGTCAATAGGCAAAGAAGGCCTGGATCCTTTATGCTCCCACTGGCCCTACGGAGAGGCTGGCTGGGATGACCCCCTGGCAACCCAAAATGACTTATGCAGGTATTCAGTGCTTATATATGCTAGACCCTGATACCACAAAGAGGAATAACATCTCCAGTCTCCAGTAGGGAGAGGAGGTGAAGTGTGAATGGAACAGTGCAAATCCACCATCACATCTGAGAAAATTTTCCCAAGTAGATTACCAGGTTTATCAGTGTAAATAAAAACAGTGTGAAACATCCTGTTGTATCTCTTATTTTGTATAGATTTCACTTGTGATACATTCCCCATTGCTAGGATAGACTGATTAAAACCAGCATTAGAGCCCAAAGACCAAAAAAATTAACTAGTGACACACGCCCACAAAGGTGAAGGTTAGTCTAGTAGAGTTCAGTTACTAGCAGAAAAATACTGATAACAAAACACTAAACCACAGAAAATATACAGTGGAATTATCAATTAACTGCAAAAATGGAGTGTTTCTTTGACACTTTCATAAAGTGATACTTTCCTCAAATTCCAAAGATAATTGTAAAAGTTTGAACTGTAAGTCACCACACGTATCTTCACATTTCTCTTTTTATATTGTATTTTAGTGCCAATAAAATAAAATAGGGGAGAAAAAAGTAGAGCTCTGATATCAGGCCTCTTACCTTTTCATTTGATTTCAATCTCATATTTCTAGAAATACACAATAGTGCCAAATAGCTTTCTTTATCTTGGGTTGGTTTTTCTGTGTATTAGCGGTCATTGTAAAATTACGGCACTTTTACATGGAGACTAAAATTCCAGACAACAGTTACTGACAAATTTCTCTACAGTTCACTGATTCCTCAAAGAAAATGGGTTTTCTACACAGCTAAAATTAATTATTATTGTAACAGAAATCAGAATGCATCTGACAGCTGGAACAGAAAACACAGTGTGCTTTGCTTTCCTTTTTTATCATATCAGTAATAACATTCTCCAAAACCAATTTGTATAGTATAATCTTCCTAAAGAAATACCTACCCATGATACATACTTAACTGTGCCAAAGTCAGTCACAAAAATCTCCTGAACTGGAGGGATGCAGGTTTGGGCAGTGAGAGAAGGTATCAGGGAATGTTTTATCACCTCTTGCTTGCCCCAAGAATATGTAGGATCTGGGAAAGTGATGCTATGGTACCAGGCAGCCCAAGATGGCAAGTTTCAGGGTGTTTAAGTTAGTACTTCTGCCTAACAAGCCACCCAAAACTTGATGCCTCAAAACAGCAGCCATAACAGCAAAAGGTCCTACCATACAGAACAGAGAACTATATTCAGTATCCTATGATAAACCATAATGGAAAAGAATATTAAAAAAAGAATATATATATATGTATATATATATGTATATATATACATATATATATATATAACTGAATCACTTTTCTGTACAGCAGAAAGTAACACAACATTGTAAATCAACTAGACTTCAACTAAAAAAAAAAAAACCAGCATCCATGTATTATTGCCCACACATGTATGGGTCAGCCAGGCAGTTTGTTGATGTGAGCACACTCCAGTCTGTAGCTGTGCACTGGGCTATCAGCAGTGGCTCCAGCTGAGATGCTCTTCCACATGGTCTTATCTTTCAGCCAGCTAGCCTGGGCTTGCTCTCATGCTGATGGCAAGGAGAGACCAGAAGCGTGCAAAGCCCTTGATGACTGGGATTGGCCAAAGCCAAGTCACCAGCCAGCCCAGATTCAAGGGACAGGGAAATGGACTCAACCTCTTGACGAGAAGGTCTTCAACGTCACGTGGCAAAGGGCTAAAATACAAGGACAGAGAATTATTCAAGTGTCTTGGCCATAAGTCTAACATCCCTAGGAAACCCCTGGCTAGTCTCCTTAGGTGTTATAGTTCTACCTGGCACACCCCTGAGGAACTGTTCTTGCTGAGACTTTATCTTACTGTGACCCTGTCTTGCAGTCGCCATTACTCTCTAAAGGGCAAGTCAGAGGAGACAGGGCCAGAGGGGGAGAGGAAGACACTACCTGTGTCCACAGGGCTTTACTGACTCTCGACTCCCACCAATAATACACCCAAACCCTTGCTCTGGCCTCTCAGTGGGAGAAGTAAGCTTCCCTGCCCCTCACCCGTGGGACAGCCACGTGCCTTGCTTTGGCTGATGAGACGTGCCACCAGCAAAGATTTAAAATGTGCTTATGCGGTAAGCTTACGCTATTGCACTTGGGCCATTGCCATGAGAAAAACATACCCTGGGAAGACACTGCCCCTTCAGCACAGAGCAAACCAGCCCGGATACCCCAGAGTACATGAGCCAAAAATAAATGCTTGTAGTTGTATGCAACTGAAATTGGCTGAATTCTTGATAAACTGAATTAAGAGTAGATGAAGTTGATTTACAATGTTGTGCCAGTCTCTGCTGTACAGCAAAGTGATTCAGTTATCCACATAAACACATTCTTTTTTTTTTTATATTCTTTTCCATTATGGTTTATCCGAGGAGACTGGATATATTTCCCTGTGCTCTACAGTAGGACCTTGTTGTTTATCCATTTCTAAATATAATAGTTTGCACCTACCACCTTCATGAAAAGACTCACCACTATTTATTTATTTATTTATTTATTTATGGCTGTGTTGGGTCTTCGTTGCTGTGTGCAGTGGCTACTCTCCATTGCGGCGTGTGGGCTTATTGCAGTGGCTTCTCTTGTCGCGAAGCACGAGCTCTGTGTGCACAGGCTTCAGCAGTTGCGGCACGTGGGCTTCAGTAGTTGTGGCTGGCGGGCTCCAGAGTGCAGGCTCAGTAGCTGTGGCGCACGGGCTTAGTTGCTCCGCCGCACGTGGGATCTTCCCGGACCAGGGCTTGAACCCGTGTCCCCCTGCATTGGCAGGTGGAATCTTAACCACTGAGCCACCAGGGAAGTCCCAAGACTCACCGTTATTAAATTTGCCTTTTTTGATTTAAAAAAAAGGAGTGGATGAAGAGGCAAGGGGGAGAACAGGAATTCTGAAGGCAGGAAACCAGCAAAGAGGCGATGGAATCATCATCTTTAATACAGGCTTATTCAACACATGAATTTTCTGAGAGAAACCATGCAGAGTTGTTTTTACTCACTGAATGTTACGAGCATTAATCCAAGAGCATCTTTTCTATCTCTGCGTGTGTGTGTGTGTGTACGTGTACTTCTTGTTTAATGGCAGGCACTGGTTGTGGCTAATCATTAAGAGAAAACTTTGTATTATTTTTGTAAGCATAACAGGATACACTGGTGTTTGCTAAAGAAATGTCCCATATTCCCCCATCTGTGAAATGGAGATTAACATGTTAAGATGCCTCAAAGGGTTTTGTTTTCTGGGATATTTTTTCCCTGAAGAATAATGGAAAAGATAACTGAAAAAATGTATGGAAATACAAAGTGGTATAAACAGTAAATAATAATTACTTGTGAGAATTGAAATGAGAATTGCTTTGCCAAGAATCTTGAGTTAGATTATAGCTCCATTATTTGCGAGGGATAGCTAATGAGAATCCTCATTAAAATTTCTCGTTTTCTACCGACTGACTCTTTACCAGGTGGAAATTATTAGCAAATCCCTATCAAGCATTGTGAAGCAGAAAGATATTCAAGGCAAGCAGCATAATCTCCTTTTGGGACACGGCTGACTAGGGTTGTCAGAAGTCACCTAGCCATGGCAGAAAGACATGGCACTTCCAGTTAGGGAGGAAAACAATCATCCCCCAGCAGATAAAGCTTCACAAGGGCACTAGAGCCTCTAGTTAGTTGGCTGGATGGCTAACTGATGTGCTCTTTGTACTACTACCATTCCAGAAGACTTATTGCTGGTTTATGCCTGCACACCAGTAATAATAATAACAATAATAACAGCCACTACTTATTGAGCAACAAGTATGTGTCAGGAACTTTATATAAATTAGCTTATCCTGACATCGATCATGTCCAGTTCTTTATATATAATAGATGCCAACACACATATGCTTAATAAATGAATGAATGTTTATAAGTACTATTAGCTCCTTAACTCTTTCTTACAGATAGGAAACTTAAAACAACTTGGGTGGTAAATGACAGAGCCACAACGTAAAAAAAAAAAACCTTTTCTGAACCCAAAGCCTAGTCTCTTTCTATTACATCTCCAGTGTAGACATGAAGAACACAATGGAAACGAACAGAATCCCTGCTCTTCAGACATTTCTGGTCTCAACCCAGTAGAGACGTTACCTGCCGCATCCCAAGTTGGGCTGACCGTCCTGCAAGGTGAGGTGGAGACGTGTGGCTTAGATCACGTGACTTTCTCTACCCCTCTCTCCCATGTCTCTGAGGCTGTGCTCTTCGGATATCAGAGAAAGGTATCCTGGTGCTTCCAAGCAAAGGGTCCGCCCAGTAGGCCTCCCAACTTCACCCCTGCCCGAGTTCTTCTCATTGCTCTACTGCCCCGTGAAAGTAATGACCTGCCCTTGTACCCCCTGTTCTACAAAGATGCCCTGCTCCTTGCTGCAGGAAAACACATGGGTAAGTCTGGGCTTCCAGGATCCCTTAATTTCCTTGTTCAATTTTCCTCTTATTTACCGGACAGAACACCACCACCCCTGACCCCCACCAGGTCCCACTCAGATCACCACATGCCTCTCTGGTGTTTACTAGGGTAACCTGAGCATACAATTTGAAGCCAGAAATCCCAGCTCTGCCATTTACTCACTGACTTTGAGAATGTCTCAAGATCATCTAAGCCTTCGTTTTCTCATCTATAAAGTGGGGGCAAATCTAAACAGAAAAGAAAAAGGACTTTAGAGCAGGCCTTTTATAGCTCACCAAAATTATCATTAATCCAGGTACTTCAGATAGAATATCATAACATGTTGGGGTGAAGAAGAGTGAGTTTTTAAAATTTTATTGAGGTATTAGTTGATTGACAATGTGATAATTTCTTCTGTACAGCAAAGTGATTCAGTTGTATATATATACATTCTTTTAAAATTCTTTGCCATTACGGTTTGTCACAGAATGTTGAATATAGTTCCCTGTGCTTATACAGTAAGACCTTGTTGTTTATCCATTCTCTATATAACAGTTTGCATCTACTAACCCCAAACTCCCAATCCTTCCCTCCCCCACCGCTTCCCCTTTGGCAGCCACAAGTCTGTTCCCTGTCTATATCTGTGAGTCTGTATTTGTTTTGTAGATATGTTGATTTGTATCATATTTCAGATTCCACATATAAGTGATATCATACGATATTTGTCTTTCTCTGTCTGACTTACTTCACTTAGTATGACAATCTCTAGGTCCATCCATGTTGCTGCAAATGGCATTATTTCATTCTTTTTGATGGCTGAGCAGTATTCCATTGTATATATGTACCACATAAGAAGAGTGATTTTATGTGAGGGATGTTCTCTATGACCAAAGACCATAGCCCCTAGGGCCCTGCCTGATCCCCCTTCAACATTAGCCTTGAATCACAGCTCTGAAAAGAGGTAGACATAATGAAAGGTCAGAGGGCAAAGATTCTTGTTTGGTTCACTGGTATGTCCCAAGAACCTGGCACATAGTCAGTGCTCAATAAATATCTGTTGAATGAATGAATGGAGAAATTGCCATAAATGACTAAACTTAGAGCAATTCCACCCACTGAGAAAGTAGTCGACTTAGTGGTTTCAAGCAGTGATTTGGGTATCTGATGGATCTGAGTTCCAGTTCTCGATCTGCATCTTATTATGTGAGCTTGGCCAGGAGTTCAAGTTTTCCCAGGCCTGAGTTTCATTATCTGAAAATGGATATAATAATAACACCTATTTTCTTAAAGGTCGTTTGAAGGATTAAATGAGATAATACTGGAAAATATTTAACACAGTATCTGGCACACAGACTAATTGCCAAGAGGAATAAAAACAAAAAATTGGGTGAGGGGGTAGTCACGTGAGCCAGAGGCCTTTTGGCTCATGGGATGCATTTGTGTTCTGTTTACAGGGATAAGTGACAGAAATTCAGTCATTCATTCAGCAAGTATCAATATGTTTTAGGCACTTTCTCTGAGCCAGACACTGATGCAGGCACATGGGATGCTTCAGTGAACAAAACAAAGCACCCTAGGGCTTCCCTGGTGGCGCAGTGGTTAAGAATCCGCCTGCCAATGCAGGGGAAATGGGTTTGAGCCCTGGTCCGGGAAGATCCCACATGCTGCAGAGCAACTAAGCCCATGTGCCACAACTACTAAGCCTGTGTGCCACAACTACTGAGCCTGCGTGCCACAACTACTGAGCCTGTGCTCTAGAGCCCACGAGCCACAACTACTGAGCCTGCGTGCCACAACTACTGAGCCTGTGCTCTAGAGCCCACGAGCCACAACTACTGAACCTGTGTGCCACAACTACTGAAGCCCACGCACCTAGAGCCCGTGCTCCACAACAAGAGAAACTACCACAATGAGAAGCCCCTGTACCGCAATGAAGAGAAGCCCCCACTCCCGCAACTAAAGAAAGCCCGCACACAGCAACAAAGACCCAATACAGCCAAAAATAAATATAGATAAATAAATAAAATAAATCTATAAGAAAAAAAAAACCAAAGCACCCTACCATCAGGAAACTTCCCTTCTGGCAGGAAACAATATGCCAGTACCAGACAACTAAGTAAATTATAAGGTATGTTAGGTGGTGACTAATACCTTGGAAAATTAAGAAGTTGAGCAGGGTGAGTAGCAGTGTGGATTGGTAGTGTGGAAGTAGGAGGCAGAATGCTTTTTTTTTTTTTTAATTTTTATGTTTTACTGGAGTATAGTCGATGAATACTGAGCGAGGCAAGTCAGACAGACAAAGATCACATGACATCGCTTACGTGTGGAATCTAAAGCAGTGACACAAATGAACTGATCTACAACACAGAAACAGACTCACAGACTTGGAGAATGAACTAGGGTTTCCAGTGCGGGAGCAGGGGGACGGGGGATACATTGGGAGATTGGGATCGACATGTATACACCGCTATATTTAAAATGGATAAGCAACAAGGGCCTATGGTATAGCACAGGGAAACGCTGCTCAGTACTCAGAATGCAATATTTAAAAAGAGTGATTAGGGCTTCCCTGGTGGCGCAGTGGTTGAGAGTCCGCCTGCCGATGCGGGGGACACGGATTCCTGCCCCGGTCTGGGAGGATCCCACATGCCGCGGAGCGGCTGGGCCCGTGAGCCATGGCTGCTGGGCCTGCGCGTCCGGTCTTGAGAAGGTGACATTTGAGCAAAGGCTCGAAGAAGGTGAGAGAATTGGTCATGCATCTGGGAGAAGAGCACTAACGGTAAAAAGAACAGCCAGTGCAGAGGCCCTATGAAGGGATATGACAGGTGCACTTAAAGAACTGCATAGAGATAAGCAAGGCTGGAGCAGAGTTAGCAGAAGTGGTGTATATTCTTTAGAAGCTTGTGAACCATTGCAAGGACTTCAATACCTATTCTGAAAGGTTTTGAGCAAAGGAGTTGTGCCATGGATTTGGTTTTAAAGGGATTATTCTGGCTGTTGGGTTGAGAACAGGTGGTAGGGAAGCAAGTACAGAGTCAGGGAGACTGACTAAAAGGCTACTACAGTGATGTAGATGGGAGAGGGTGGTGATGTGGACCAGGGTAGCAGGAGCCTGGGAGATGACAGGAAGGGGGTAGATTCCAGATACAGTAAGTCCCCCACATACAAGCCTTCAAGTTGAGAACTTTCAAAGATGCGAACGTGGGTTCGCATGTCCCATCACGCAAGTTAGTTCACGTGTCTGGCGCACATTGTCACGTGCGTGCATCCTCTACAAGTGGTTGTGCTTTTGTGAACTTTACTGTTTAGCACTGTATAGAGTACAGTAGTACAGTATCTTTATTTCAAGCCCAGGATGTCCGGAAGCAAGCGTAAACGCAGTGGTGATGTAGCTGGCACTGCTAGGAAGTGCCAAGCAATAACAATGGAAACAAAAATGAAAATAATTGAGAGAGTGGAGCGAACAAAAAGATGGTAGACGCCGCTCATTCTTATAACATTGAACTCCTTGTCGTGCAACACGAGGGGCTTACTAATGCAGACCTGATGGAATTGGGGGCCCAGAGAAAGGACGAAGAGAAGCAACAGGAAGCAGAAGTAACTGAAGAACCGAAGGGATTCACGACGCAGGAAATGGCAGGGGATTTTCTTTATTTGAGGCGGCACTGTTAGTTTTTGAGGTACAGGACCTGAAGGTAGAACGGTACACGAAGGCTGCAGCAGCTGCTCAGAATGCAACCCAGTGCTACCATGTCATCTATGACGAGAAAAAAAGAGCTACTAACCAGGCATCACTGGATCGTTTTTTCAAGAGGGTGGATAGAATTGAATCCAGCAAGGAACCAGATCCTGCGCCATCAGCGTCAGGCGTGAGTGACACTGCAGCTGGCCCTCCGCCCCCTATTGCTGACGATCCCCCACCTCCCCTCCCTCCTCCAGTCAGTAACTCTTCCTGCCTGTTCCCTCGATGCCAGCCCCTTTACATAAACCACTTTGCCTCTCTGAATCTGTTTCTCACTTAACACAAGGAGAACTTCCTGGCCAAGTTGTTGTTAAAGAGTGAACAGGGGCTTCCCTGGTGGCGCAGTGCTTGAGAGTCCGCCTGCCGCCACAACTACTGAGCCTGCGTGCCACAACTACTGAGCCTGTGCTCTAGAGCCCACGAGCCACAACTACTGAGCCTGCGTGCCACAACTACTGAGCCTGTGCTCTAGAGCCCACGAGCCACAACTACTGAACCTGTGTGCCACAACTACTGAAGCCCACGCACCTAGAGCCCGTGCTCCACAACAAGAGAAACTACCACAATGAGAAGCCCCTGTACCGCAATGAAGAGAAGCCCCCACTCCCGCAACTAAAGAAAGCCCGCACACAGCAACAAAGACCCAATACAGCCAAAAATAAATATAGATAAATAAATAAAATAAATCTATAAGAAAAAAAAAACCAAAGCACCCTACCATCAGGAAACTTCCCTTCTGGCAGGAAACAATATGCCAGTACCAGACAACTAAGTAAATTATAAGGTATGTTAGGTGGTGACTAATACCTTGGAAAATTAAGAAGTTGAGCAGGGTGAGTAGCAGTGTGGATTGGTAGTGTGGAAGTAGGAGGCAGAATGCTTTTTTTTTTTTTTTAATTTTTATGTTTTACTGGAGTATAGTCGATGAATACTGAGCGAGGCAAGTCAGACAGACAAAGATCACATGACATCGCTTACGTGTGGAATCTAAAGCAGTGACACAAATGAACTGATCTACAACACAGAAACAGACTCACAGACTTGGAGAATGAACTAGGGTTTCCAGTGCGGGAGCAGGGGGACGGGGGATACATTGGGAGATTGGGATCGACATGTATACACCGCTATATTTAAAATGGATAAGCAACAAGGGCCTATGGTATAGCACAGGGAAACGCTGCTCAGTACTCAGAATGCAATATTTAAAAAGAGTGATTAGGGCTTCCCTGGTGGCGCAGTGGTTGAGAGTCCGCCTGCCGATGCGGGGGACACGGATTCCTGCCCCGGTCTGGGAGGATCCCACATGCCGCGGAGCGGCTGGGCCCGTGAGCCATGGCTGCTGGGCCTGCGCGTCCGGTCTTGAGAAGGTGACATTTGAGCAAAGGCTCGAAGAAGGTGAGAGAATTGGTCATGCATCTGGGAGAAGAGCACTAACGGTAAAAAGAACAGCCAGTGCAGAGGCCCTATGAAGGGATATGACAGGTGCACTTAAAGAACTGCATAGAGATAAGCAAGGCTGGAGCAGAGTTAGCAGAAGTGGTGTATATTCTTTAGAAGCTTGTGAACCATTGCAAGGACTTCAATACCTATTCTGAAAGGTTTTGAGCAAAGGAGTTGTGCCATGGATTTGGTTTTAAAGGGATTATTCTGGCTGTTGGGTTGAGAACAGGTGGTAGGGAAGCAAGTACAGAGTCAGGGAGACTGACTAAAAGGCTACTACAGTGATGTAGATGGGAGAGGGTGGTGATGTGGACCAGGGTAGCAGGAGCCTGGGAGATGACAGGAAGGGGGTAGATTCCAGATACAGTAAGTCCCCCACATACAAGCCTTCAAGTTGAGAACTTTCAAAGATGCGAACGTGGGTTCGCATGTCCCATCACGCAAGTTAGTTCACGTGTCTGGCGCACATTGTCACGTGCGTGCATCCTCTACAAGTGGTTGTGCTTTTGTGAACTTTACTGTTTAGCACTGTATAGAGTACAGTAGTACAGTATCTTTATTTCAAGCCCAGGATGTCCGGAAGCAAGCGTAAACGCAGTGGTGATGTAGCTGGCACTGCTAGGAAGTGCCAAGCAATAACAATGGAAACAAAAATGAAAATAATTGAGAGAGTGGAGCGAACAAAAAGATGGTAGACGCCGCTCATTCTTATAACATTGAACTCCTTGTCGTGCAACACGAGGGGCTTACTAATGCAGACCTGATGGAATTGGGGGCCCAGAGAAAGGACGAAGAGAAGCAACAGGAAGCAGAAGTAACTGAAGAACCGAAGGGATTCACGACGCAGGAAATGGCAGGGGATTTTCTTTATTTGAGGCGGCACTGTTAGTTTTTGAGGTACAGGACCTGAAGGTAGAACGGTACACGAAGGCTGCAGCAGCTGCTCAGAATGCAACCCAGTGCTACCATGTCATCTATGACGAGAAAAAAAGAGCTACTAACCAGGCATCACTGGATCGTTTTTTCAAGAGGGTGGATAGAATTGAATCCAGCAAGGAACCAGATCCTGCGCCATCAGCGTCAGGCGTGAGTGACACTGCAGCTGGCCCTCCGCCCCCTATTGCTGACGATCCCCCACCTCCCCTCCCTCCTCCAGTCAGTAACTCTTCCTGCCTGTTCCCTCGATGCCAGCCCCTGGATGCCAGCTGTTGTACTGCAGTACTGTGCTTTGCAAGGTACTGCACTGTAAGATTTAAAATGTTTTATTTTTTGTGCTTGTTTTTTATGTATTATTTGTGTGAAAAGTATTGTAAACCTGTTACAGTACAGTACCGTATAGCCGATTGTGTTAGTTGGGTACCTAGGCTAACTCTGATGGACTTATGAACAAATTGGACTTAACGTGCCCACAGAATGGAACTCATTCGTATGTAGAGGACTGACCTCTACTTAAGGTTATCAGAATGGGTGGAAGTCAGAGATGTGCCCCCAAGGAAGGTCTGCTCATCTCCACCTTTTTATAGCTGCCGTGATGCCCAGTCAATAAGGATACATTTGAATAATTTCACAATATTGTCGTGGGTGGATCTTCCCATATTCAAAGAGGCATCTCCTCCAGTGCTGATTTTTATTCAGAATTAGCAATTTGTAAAATTCAGTTTATCTCATATATACAATGGAATATTACTCGCCATAAAAAGAAATGAAATTGAGTTATTTCTAGTGAGGTGGATGGACCTAGAGACTGTCATACAGAGTGAAGTAAGTCAGAAAGAGAAAAACAAATACCGTATGCTAACACATATATATGGAATCAAAAAAAAAAAAAGGTCATAAAGAACGTAGGGGCAAGACGGGAATAAAGATACAGACGTAGAGAATGGACTTCAGGACAGGGGGAGGGGGAAGGGTAAGCTGGGATGAAGTGAGAGAGTGGCATGGACATAGATACACTACCAAACGTAAAACAGATAGCTAGTGGGAAGCAGCCGCATAGCACAGGGAGCTCGGTGCTTTGTGACCACCTAGAGGGGTGGGATAGGGAGGGTGGGAGGGCGGGAGATGCAAGAGGGAGGAGATATGGGGATATATGTATATGTATACCTGATTCACTTTGTTATACAGCAGAAACTAACACAACATTGTAAAGCAATTATACTCCAATAAAGATGTTAAAAAAAAAGATTCAGCCTATCTGCTAACATCACAAAATGATAGTCATTGTGTACTGTGTCATGAAGGCACATACTACCCTTGAACAGTGCATGTTCTTGTAAACTTGGGTTAAGTCTCCAGTTCTAACCACCAATTGCTAGGCAATACAGAGGACAGAGGAATATGTAAAATGATACCATAGACTTCAACCAGCAAAATAGAGATATGGGAAACGCTATAGGACAAATGATCTGTTTCTTTAACAGCTAAATTGCAAGGGGAAAAAAGAGAAAAGACGACTGCCTCCTTTAGATTAAAAATGACAATGTGTTGACCTCATTTGGATCCTTGTTTTTAATATATCCATATTTTTTAAAATTTACGAGATATCTGGGGAAATCTGAATACCAACTGGATATTTGATAATATTAATGCATTATTGTTAATGCATTAGGTGTGAAATTAGGTGTGAAAATGAATTCTGGTTATGTTTTTTTAAAAAGAAAGAGAGTCTGTTTGTCTTTTAGAGCAGGAGTTGGTGAACATTTTCTGTAAAGGACCAGATAGTAAATATTTTAAGCTTGTGGACCATAAGTCTGTCACAACTACTCAACTCCACCATCGTAGCACAAAAGCAGTCACACACAATAAGTACATGAATGAGCATCACTGGTGTTGAGAAAGAAAACTTTTCCTCTACCCTCTTAGGTTCAGATATTGGGGTCTGTGATTAAACTGATTAAAAAACAGATTAGGAATACATGCACCCCAATGTTCATAGTAGCACTATTCACAATGTCCAAGACATGGAAACAACCTAAATGTCCATTGACAGATGAATGGATCAAGAAGATGTGGTACATATACACAATGGAATACTACTCAGCCATAAAAAAGAATGAAATAATGCCATTTGTAGCAACATGGATGGACTGAGAGATGATCATACTAAGTGAAGTAAGTCAGACTGAGAAAGACAAATATCATATGATAGCACTCATATGTGGAATCTAATGTTTTAAAAAATGAAACAAATGAAATTATTTCCAAAACAGAAACAGACTTACAGATACTGAAAACAAACATGGTTATCAAAGGGGAAAGCGGGAGTGATAAATCAGGACCTTGGGATGAACATACACACACTACTGTATATAAGATAGATAACCAACAATGACCCACTGTATAGCACAGGGAACTCTACTCAGTATTCTGTGATAACCTATACGAGAAAAGAAACTGAAAAAGAATGAATATATGTATATGTATAACTGATTCACTTTGCTGTACACCTGAAACTAACACAACATTGTAAATCAACTATACTCCAATAAAATTAAAATTTAGAAATAAAAAAAACAGATTAGGAAGAGAAAAGACAGATTTTTATTCATGCACATACACAAGAGTTCACAGAAAAACATGACTCAAAAAGGTGTCTTATCTTTATAATTTGGGACCTACAAATTATCTTAATAGGGGAAGTAGAGGGGAAGAAAGGACACTTATGGAAAAACAAATGCCTTTTAGGAAAGATAAATGGGGCCTCAGGAGAATAGATGACAGGTATAGTTTTGTGACAATGTCTGGTTAGATGTGGTTCCAACTTCTCATATCTGTGATGAGTCCATCTTCCCTGGTTGAGCATTCCTGGGGAGTTTCATCACAACTAAGTTCTTCTAGGAGGATCTGCTCTTAGGCAGATAAAAGAGTTCAGAAAAAAAAGCCTATCCTCAAATGACTTCAGTTCAAAATAATTTTTATCCATCAGTGGCATATTGTGAACCCCTTCACTGTGTTCCAATAAAACTTTATTCATAAAACAGAGTTTGGGCCATAACTTGCTACCTTTATTTTAGAGATACATACTGGAAGATTTAAAAATGAAATAAGAGTATGGATGAGATCTGTTTCAAAATAATCAAGTAAAAGTAGGGGAAGTGAATGGGCATTTAGGTAAAACAAGATTGCCCATAAATGGATAACTGCTAACGAATACATGGGGGTTATTATACCTCTCTCTATTATTAAAAATTAAAAATTTTTCCATCATAAAAAGTAAAGAGGGCTTCCCTGGTGGCACAGTAGTTGAGAGTCCGCCTGCTGATGCAGGGGACACGGGTTCGTGCCCTGGTCTGGGAGGACCCCACGTGCCGTGGAGCGGCTGGGCCCGTGAGCCATGGCCTCTGAGCCTGCACGTCCAGAGCCTGTGCTCCGCAGGGGGAGAGGCCGCAACAGTGAGAGGCCCACATACCGTAAAAAAAACAGTAAAGAAGTGAAAACAAAAAGGAAACACAATAAAACACAATAATACTTAAGATTTTGAATTAATTGCTATTATTGAACACATTGTATTCCAGGCACCATGCTAACCACTTTACACTTATTTAATCTTCCCAGCAACCCTAAGAAGTAGGTAACTATTATTATCCCCATTTTACAGATGAGAACCATGAGGCACAAGTACGTTAAATGCATTGCTATGATCACAGAGCCCATAAAAGCTCAGAACCAGTATCCAAACCCCCATAGGCTGGCTCCAGAGCCCATTCTCCCACAGTACTACACAAGTTACTTATTAGATATGTGGTGCTTTACAGATCTGGGAACTCTCTGTTCTCTGCTGCAAAGACTCTTTCCTAGTTAATATGCTGCTCCAGTGATAGCTTTCTGGGGGAGTCACCTCCTGGGTCTTTGCATTCTACATTATTATTCATTCCTCTTTCTCACCCACAATATAAAAACTAAGCTTAGTTATTAAAATAATCTAAATCCTTCTGTATTTAAATGCATTTTTTATCAACCTTCTCCCTCTTGCTTTAGTCCAAAATACAGTAACAAGAAATCTTTTTGAGGGGAAAAAAAAGACCCAATGGCTTATATAAGACATGAGCATTTGAATCCTGTTAATCTCAAGTATATGATTTTAACCAGACAGGCATGTAGATTCAGGTCAGGAGCCAGTATTTTTAACCATCACTGTGTACAAAGGATTTTACATCAGCAGTATTAGCGTAATCTTTAAACAGACATCAAAAAACAAAACCACCAGCGACAAGGAACCTTGAGAGGTCATCTGATCCCCCGCTGCTGCTAGGAAGGGGTGGGCCTGAGCCAGCCAAGAGCAGCAGCTTTCTTCTTCTTTCATCTCTTCAGAAGGAATGTCATAAGCTTCTTTGTTAATGTTTCTATGCTTCACACTGCTTATTTTTTGGGAAAATCCTAAAGTCTGGATATGGTGCTTTTTACCTTGACAAAGCTTTTCTCCTATGTAAAAATAGGTCACATGGATGATGCTATAATAATAATAAATCTACATAGATATAGAACTATGAAAATAATAATAAAATCCAAACCAACTGAATTTTCTGGACTTAGCAACGAAGGTCCTAGAGAATCCATACATATGGAAAAGCCCACACTCAGCTCTTAACGAAATAGCCGCTCTCTGTACAGAGGATACACTTAGTATTCTCTGTACAGTCCTGATAACCTCATTTGAGGCTCAAAACCATTGTTGCATGGATAACATTACTGACTCTGAAACCGAGCAGTACACTGTGGGGTCCGCCCGAAGACAAAAGCCCCTCTATATCCCCATTTCTTGTTTGTGGAAAAAGGCTTTACTCTCCTAGGCCTTCCCTGAGTTCCAAACAGAAGGCACATGCCCTTACTAATTAGGAAGAGAGGGAATGCAGATAAAAAGGAAAAGCAGTTGAACAAGAAAAGTAATGACAAGAGTACAGTGATAAAACAGTCCTAGTTCCTCCTCAAGGAATATACATAACAACCTGATGCATAGGTTGTTGAGTTGTTCTGCAGAAACTAAGACCCTCCTGTCACCCAGGTGGAGGATGGTAACTATAGGCTGAGCATGAGCAGTAGACCCCAGGCTGGTTGGAATCAGAGGTTGATGACTGAGATTCCTGAAATGCCACCCTATTACCTCACCTCCAACCAATCAGAAGAAAGCCATGCACCCTGCAGCCTCCCCGCTAAGTGTTGCCTTTGAAAACTCTTCCCTGAAGACCATCGGGGAGCTTGCATCTTCTGAGCACAGGAGTCACCCGTTCTCCTTGTTGGGTGCCCTGCAATAAATGTTGTACTTTCCTTCACCACAACCTGGTGTCAGTAAATTGGCTTTGCTGCAAGGTGGGCAAGTGGACCCAGGTTTGGTCCAGTAACAACTCCATTTACAGATGAGAAAAAGGAGGCCCAGTGACAGTGATTTAAACCTAGGTCTACTGAGTCTAAAGCTCCCACTCTCCCCCCAACATCACTCTGGAAAGCAAGGAAATCTCAGGTGGCTTATTCACCACCAGCCCATCTTTAACAGAGCTTGGCTAGGGTGGAATTAAGCAGTGAAAGTGAAACCAAGTCCTCCTAAAGCCAAGTGCCCCTGCTGAGCTTATGATTAACCTCTCTTTGCAAAACTTTATTCCCTTTCTTGTCCCACCCTGGTCCCCTCAAGATTGAAGGAGATCAAAGAAAAGAGAGGATTGAAACTGAGGCCCCTGCAGGGCCCTTCCAGACACAGAAGCCTTCCCATACCCCCCCGTTTCTCATTTGTAGAAAAAAGGCTTCCGTCTCCTGGGCCTTCCCTGAGTTCCAAAGAGCAGACTCAAGCAGTTAATAATCAGGACAGTAGAGTCACAGGACTCCTCGTTCCTCCTGAAGGGACATAGATAACAATCTGGTGCATATCTGTGAGCTGTTCTGCAGAACTATGACCCCCCTCAGCCGCCCAAGCGGAGGATGGTGACTACAGGCTGACCACAAGCACACAGACCCCAGACTGGTTGGAACCAGAAGGTTGAGATTCCAGAAATTTCACCTGTCACCTCACCACCAACCAATCAGAAGAAGGTTCACAAGCTGATCGTGCACCCTAGGACCCTCTCCCCTCACACTGTCTTTAAAAACCCTTGCCTGAAAGCCATCAGGGAGTTAGGGGTCTTTTGAGCATTAGCTACCCGGTCTCCCTGCGTGGTGCCTGCAAATAAACCATTACTTTACTGCAAACACCCGCTGGCAGAGTTTGGCTTTCTGCACCAGGGCATAAGAGCCCTTGCTTGGTAACAGAAGGATAAAGGAAATCCTCATGTGCTGTTTGCTAAAGTTAGGCCAGATCAAAATGGCAATACATGTGTCAGTTACTTTGAGGTTATAAAATGTTATTAGCCAGTGGTGAGGGGGTGTGGCAATGGGCTGACACATATTCTTCTGCTCTGCTTTAATTTTTTTTAAATGAGCATATATCACATACCACCTGATGGTATATGAAAAATATACCATCAGTGTTTTTGACCAATAAATTAATAGGACCTTCCCTTAAGATACTATGATGAATTTTTTTAATTATAAAGATACACTAATATTAAACCTGGAAAGAGTAGAATATATATACTTAGGGAAGGACCATTTTGATTTTCAAGTTGGGGTTTGGTTATCCGTCTTTATATATTCTAATTTAATGTGTCAGTACCTGTAAAAACAAAACAGGTCCCATCTTTCCAAAGAAACAAAAGGAGATGTTCAGGAAACTGCATTATTCCTCCTCCCAATTCAGAACAAGGTCCAAAAGAGCTGGCTCTGGCCCTGCCTATAAGATTTCCCTTGGTAGAGCCTCAATCCTTGCTCTTTGGGCAGTCACTGTGTGACTTTGGACCAGCTTTTTAACTTCACTAAATTTCAAATTCCTTATCCATAAAATGGGGACAATGATGTTACCTAAATTACATAGTTGTAACCGAGCAGGATCCTACGGGGCCTTCCCGGGACAGACCCCTCCCCCGTATCCTCTGCTTCAGCCCCTCTCTGAAGTACCTGGATAACAGTATGTGATGCACACTTACAGATGTCAAAATCCCCCACCAAGTGGAAGATGCTACCTACTTGATGACCTTGAGGCCACAGCCCCTAGGCCTACTGGAGCCTAAGGACTGATAATATTAACCCCTGTGATCCTGCCCTGTGACCTCACCATCAGCCAATCAGAGAATTGTGCACGAGCTGATCACATACCCTGCAACCTGCACCCCCCTCACCTGGTCTTTAAAATTACTTTGCTGAAACCCATCGGGGAGTTCAGGTGTTTTGAGCACTAGCTGCCCTGGACTCCTTGCTTGGTGCCCTGCAATAAAAACTGCACTTTCTTTCACCACAACTAGGTGTCAGTGGATTGGCTTTACTGTGCACGGGTAGTGGACCCAAGTTTGGTTCAGTAACATCGTGAGGATTAAATGCAAAAACGTTAAGAAAGGTAGTTGAAATATTGCCTGACATACTACGTAAGCATTAGCTATTGCTATGATAATTATTGTTATTATTCCAGGACAGAAGTCCAGCCTTCTAATTTTACGCTGCAAAATTTCTAGATACCCCACGGGCACACAAAGCCTAGCTGGCTAAACACTTCAGAGAACGAGCTTCCTTGAAGACTTAAAGCAGGAGTCGCAAAACTACAGCCCATTGGCCAAATCTGTCTCCCACCTCCAGCGCCCCCTCCAGGTGGAATCCTGCGCACTTGTCACTTGTCTAAGTATTGCTCATGGCTGCCTTGCACTACTAGCTGCACGACTGAGAAGCAGCAACTGAGACCATGTGGCCCGTAAAGCCAAAAATATTAACTCTCCAGCCCTTTACAGAAAAAAAATAATGGCTGAACCCTGAGCTAAAGGCATTTTTGTTCAAAACAACATAAGGAGGTTTTTATAATTCAAGGTACACTGCTTTTAAGCAATTCTAAAGAAACTACCAAGATAACCATGACCCTTCCTCCTTGGTTTCAAAGACCAAAGCTGAGCCTCTAGTAACTAGACAGAGAAAAGCACTGCAGCCCTCACTCATCACAGCCGTGAGGGCCATGCCCCGAACTTCCTCGAGACGGTAATGACAACAACCCTCTCGGTTTTCTATGACCATGAGCGAACTGGTCTTCCTCACCGTCTTCCTGAAACAGAGATATTTTCAGTCACTGTTAGGACTAATATTCTTCTCTTTGTGTCGGTGTGTGTGTTTGTACACGTGTGCGTGCCACACGCTTTGCTGGATTCTGGGAATACGATTTTTGTTCCCAAGATCAATAAGATTTCTCTTCTCATAAAGTGTACATTCTAACAGAGGAATAAAAAGCCCCGAAAAAAATATTTTTAAAATGACATCATTGGGTCTTCCCTGGTGGTCCAGTGGATAAGACTCTGCATTCCCAATGCAGGGGGCCCGGGGTTCGATCCCTAGTCGGGGAGCTAAGACCCCCCCCCATGCCGCAACTAGAGAAGCCCACAGGCCACAACGAAGAACCTGAGAGCCACAGTGAAGACCCAGCGCAGCCAAAATAAATAAATAAATAATTTTTAAAAGGACATCATTTCTGATAGTGATAGATGTAAAGAAACAAAACAGGGCTCTGGGATGGAGAGAGATTAGGGAGGAGAGAGGGGGATCCTTTAGATTGGAGGCTCCCCCCAGAAGAGGCAGTTGTGCTGAGATCTGAATAACAGAAGCAAGCCAATTTGCACATAAATGAAAAAGGACAAGAGAAGAGCAAAGACAGAGGCAGAATGGAGCTTGGTATGTCTGAGGAAGAAAAAGAGCACAGTATGGCTTGAATGCAAGCAGTATGAGGTGGGGTTGGAGGGGGGTCAGGGCCACATCACATGCCCTGGTAAGGAGTTTGCCTTTCATCTACTGTGAAACGGGCAGCCATTGGAAGCTTTCCAGCAGAGAAGGGGCACGATCTCATTTACATAATAAGAGGATCAACTTGACAGCTATGACTAAAACTGATGCAGGAAGGGGGACCCCTTCCAGGGCTCGAGAGAGGGCTCTTGTCTGGCCCTCGGAAATGAATTGTCCGAGGAAACACACGTGCTGACAAAGCAAGAGACTTTATTGGGAAGCGGCACCTGGGCAGAGAGCAGCGGGGTAAAGGAACCCAGGAGAACTGCTCTGCCACGTGGCTCGCAGTCTCAGGTTTTACGGTGATGGGTTAGTTTCCGGGTTGCCTCTGGCCAGTCATCTTGCTTGGCCCATATTTGGTATCACTCAGGGTCCTCCTGGGTGGTGCACCCATCTCTCAGCCAAGATGGATTCCAACGTGAGGGTTTCTGGGAGGTTGGCCAGACATATTCTGGGCTGGCATCTCCTCCCTCCTGCTTTCAGCCCCTCCTGAATTCTCCCAGTTAGTTTTCAGTGGCAGCACCAAGTTCGTTATCGGGACCTCCGGTTGTGACACAACTCATTCAAGGGGTCATCATCATGCCCAGCCCAGGCGGGTGGTTTCAGTCAGCGGGTCCCTGACAAAATGAATGGTGCTTGGGAGGCCATGGAAAGTGGGTAGAGGAAGAGCAAAGAGTTGGCTCTTGCGGGAACTCGGGGAGATGGACAGCAGCAGTGGAGGTGGAGGGCAGCGCTGTGCAGGGGATATTTGGGGGATACAATCTGGTGGAGTTTTGGAAGAAGGAGATGGGGGAGAGTGGGGAGGGCAGGAATCAAGTTGCCTCCCACTAGCCTTGTGGTCAGTGGAGCAATTTTCTGAGATCCGCTCATTTGTTCATCCAACAAATGTTTATTGGGGACACACTTTGTGCAGGTACTGTTCTAGGTGCCAGGAACTATAGCAGAGAAATAAGCAGCAGAGATCTCTATTCTGGGAACTTTCTGGCGGTCCAGTGGCTAGGACTCAGTGCTTTCACAGCTGGGGCCTGGGTTCAACACCTGTTTGGGGAACTAAGATCCCGCAAGCCATGCCACATGGCCAAAAAAAAAAAAATCCCTACTCTGGTGGAATTTATATTCTAGCAGGGGATAGAAAATACAGAGGATTATGAGAGAAGCAAAGAATTTGGGAAGGAAGACAAGGGGAATCATTTACCAAATCCTCTGATTCTGTCTCCTAAATATCCCTTGCAGTAGTTCAAGTTGAAAACAGGTGGCAGCTGCATGAAAGTCATATTCAGGGTGTTAATCAAACAGGAGGCTGTTGACTGAGGTGGCCCCCATGTCCGGGCAGCCTAAGTCACCAAACCAACATCTAAGCCAGAAATGCCTCAAGGTTATTAAATTGAAACTAAGGACAACAAATCACAAACAGCCAACTAGGCTTTAAGCTGTAGCCAATCAATATGTCCTCGCTTTGCTTTGCTTCCTTTTCTCTACAAGTCGGTCCCTGAGCTCCTTCTGGAGAAGCCACCTAAACACTCACGGTTTGGCCCATTCGAATCAAAAAACATTCAAACAAACTCTTAAAACGTTTACTATGCCTCAGTTTATCTTTCAACAAGTTCACTTGAAAGACACTGGTGAGGGGAAATCTTCCCAATGGGCAGAGCTGCAAGCAATGCATCTGGTAATCCACTTTGTACAGGAGAAATTGCCCAAGAAGTGAGAATACATCAATACTTCTGGACAGTGGCCAAAGGTCTGGCCTTTAGTCAGGGGTCTGGAAAGAAAACATCTCTGGAAGACCAGAGATGAAACGGTCTGGAGCAGAGGCACGCAGACAAACACCCAGACACTGCATGGAGAGTACAGATTTTCGTATCACACATTCACACCCACCAGAAAACACTCACATGGTAGAGGCACTGAACGACCACGTAGACAAAACGACTCTGTCCACTGACACTATCAGCCTTTGCCATTGGCCACCCAGAACTTACACAGAAGGCTTGTGAAAGATGTCACAGCGGCAGAGATGAAGGCCACATATGGGCCCAACACTGCGGACCCCTACTTACCAAGACGGATCTAGCCACCGCTGCCTCTGCTTACTTAATACAATCCAGGTACTGCTGCCTCTGCACGTCCAACCACGCTCCAAAAGGAGGACCTGTGGTTCATCCTCCCAGTTGTAGATTCCAATTTCAGGTGTGGGTTTGCCCTTTCTGCCATCGAACCTCAGCTGGCACCACTGTCTACAGGTCCACAGGCATGGATTCCCTTCAACACAACTTCTGAGTGTTGGCTCAAAAATCCAGGAGCTTCCCGGGAGAAATCTGAACCTGGCCCCCACAAACGGAAGACAAGGAGGAACCAAAGAAAGAGGCAGGTAGATGGCAGGTGTAATAAGCAAGGGAACTTACACAGGAGGCTTGTCTTGGGCGCCAGAAGAGGAGACCTCTCCACCCACCAAATCTTAAAGTTCATACAGAGAACTTCACTGGGTTCAGTCATGTGTTCAGTCCAGATGGTCTCAACACCACACCGCTCTCTCAAGGCTGCGTCCTTGCAAACAACTCCCACTGCGGGAATGGTGGGCGGAAGACAGGGGAGGGGTTGCGAAGCCTCCTATTGCCCGGGGCCAGCTCCAGGGTCAACCAGCGGTCGCATCCTCTCAATGACCTCCCCGGACACTCCAGCCCTCCCGGTTCCTTGGCTCCTACAGTCTCTCACGCCACCCCAACCCCCCCCCCCCCCCCCCCCCCCCCCCCCCCCCCCCCCCCCCCCCCCCCCC
>NW_006792323.1:1516641-1521048 GCF_000442215.2 Lipotes vexillifer | reverse complement strand
CCCCCGGTCCCTCCACAATGGCTCTGAGAGGTCCGCAAGCAGTTTCACTAGCATCGAGATGGCCTGTTTGGCAGCTGTCTGGCTACACTGTAGCAACACAGGCACAGGCAAGAGAAAACACAGATCAACATAATGACTCCCAAAATAAGTAACAACTTTTCCCAACAAGAGCCCCATGATCCAAACCACTGATTCACTAAATGCCCCAGGCTGGGGACAGTGGATCAGTCAGGGTGCTGGCTTGAGTCCCCACGTGCTTTAATAAAGAAGACACATTAACAGACCATCAGGTGTGAACACACAGCATTCTGTCTGGATAACACACAGGGGCCTCCTTGTGAGGCAGTGGTAATATCCGAGACCATTTTATTTTTGAGGACGGCTTTTCTCGCTAGAGACAGTTCAGGGTCCGGTAGGGGCAGGCTTTGCCAGCTATCATTTAAGGCTTGCTGGGTGAATGTGGTGAGGGCTTGTGTGTGAGCTAGAATATAGCCTCCAGGCCAATGGAGGAAGGAAGATGGCGGCCACATGATGGTACCAGTGGAAAAGAGAACGGGCCCGCCTGGCCTCCAGGAGAGGGAGGTGCGCAGCTTTAGGACCTTGACCCATTTGTGCTGGCCATACATGTTGGCCGGGAAGGCAGCAGTGTCCGGAGTGAGGGATGGACCGGAGGTAGGCTATGTCAAAGCAGGACCCCCCCGCTCCCCTCTCTCAGTGGCGCGCGCTCCAGTCTGGGCACAGCTGGCAGCAGGACAGCGGGGTCCTGGTGGACACCCCCTCCCGCAGGGGCAGGGAGCAGCTCTCCTCTCCTGGTGGGACGTCCCACTGCAAATTCCAGCACACGACGCCCGTCCCGGGCTTGGGGGGCCGGGTGCTCTCGGCAGCACACCACGTTGATCCGTGGTGTCAGGGCACTGCTACCCCCCGACACTTCCATACTTTATGGTGTTGAGGGTCTCGGCAGGGGGCCCCGGACTGGCACATGGGGCCACAGTCCCTACTGGTTGATCACTCAAATATATAAAGTCTGGGACAGTGGCTTAGTCCACCCAGCCAAGGTGGTTTGACCTGTTAGTAATTTAATCTGCTGCTTGCAGGTTATAGGGGAGATGAACCCTCTATTCAACGTCATGTTCCTCCGCCTAGTCTTGCACAGCATGGCCCTTGAAATGGGACCTCCGATCACTATATGACTATCAGTACAGGGCACTCAGCTTCTCTAATCACCTAAGGGGGGCAGCCCCTGGTTCGTGCAGCCTCAGGGGAAAGCTTGGGTTAGGCCAGATGCAGTGTCCACAGGAACCAAGGCATATTTAGAACCCTCACTCTGAGGGAAGGGGCCAATACGATCAATTTGCCAACCCCTCACTGGCAGGGAACTCCAGGGGGTGGCCCCAGACTCCTCTGGTAGCTACCCTGGGCACCGTTTAGAACACACAGGACACGCTGTTGCTGCATGAACCAACTCACTGTATTCCAAGGGCAATCCAGGGTCTTGGCAATACGCCATCCCACCCTGGTGCTACGATGGCTGCCCTTCCTATGCACCCCATCTACTGATGAATCTACTGAAGGGTCAGTTACCAGGGCTGGTACCCAAGCTAGGGCATCAGCCTCCCGATTGCCAGGGGGTGTCAGCGCCTCATGAGCCGGGAGGTGGAAGCCAGTGAGGACAGCCTCAGCCTCTTGCAGGTGAACCGAAACGTCTCTCCACACATCCTGCCCCAGCGAGGGTTTATTCATGAACATCCACCTCCCGACTCCCCGCTGTTCAAACCACAGGGTTACTCCCTTTAGATCAGCCCAACTGTCACGGCAAAGGGTTAACGGCCAAGGCTCATGAGTGGTCACCAGACAAATGCTGAGTTCAGACCCCTGGCTGCTGCAATTCATTCTTGTTACAAGATGAACAGATTCCTGTTGAACTTATGCAAATATATGCCATGAAACTAAGAATGCTCATTCTAAGACTTTCTGAATTCTGGAGGGGTCAGGTAGGGAGGAAAAGATGAACGTTTCCTCCTTGTTCACAATGGTATATGTTAGCAAATTGCTGATAGCTTACGAGAAAAGAAAATTGTTTTTCTTACCTGGGAAAACAAAACATAAAAGAATCAACAATGTTTCTAATTTAAAAAATCATAAAAATTATAGTCATCCTCATCAGTTTTTCCATTAGAGTTCTGCAAATTCTTACTCAGTTTAGTGGCATGATCTTAGTTATCAGAAAGCTATACTCTTCCACAAATCTTGAAGATGAAGCACTCTTACAGGAACACTTTTGCAAAAGCATCAGAGCCTGACAAAAGACTGCAAATGACAGAAGACTTTAAAATGGCCAAAAGGTTGAAGATCTGATGAGCGCTCATTATAATGCAATTGGCAAGGAAGTTTGGTTATTGCTGTGATATACATCCTCCTGATGACCTCCTCCAACACCGAGCAGGGAACCTACTTCACAGCAAAGATGGGCCGTGGGCACAGGCCAATGACACGGGATCCCCGGGTTGTATGACACATCATACCATGCAGAAGCAGCCGGCCTCCTAGAAGGATGAACTGCCTTCCAGGGTCACCCATGAATGACCAGCTGAGAGGCAACCTCCAGAATGGGTGCGGTGCCATCCTGGGGATGCAGTATGTGCTTAAATCAAAGGCTTCTGTACAGGGCTAAGTCCCCAGTAAGAACAACACACAGGTCCAGAAACGAAGCGGGGTGGGGAACAGGGGTGGCCCCACTTACCATCACTCCCAGTGATCCAGTCACAGCGAGGAATTTCATGCTTCCATCCTTGCCACTCTGAGCTCTGCAGCGTTAAAAGTTCCGATCTCCAGAGGGTATGCACGCTCTTGCCAGGGGCCACACCAAGTGTCTCATTACAGCCAGGACACTTTGGCCTCCCTGTGCCCAGGGACCAGAAAGTCAGCATGCTGGCTGTGGAATCTGACCCTGACCAGCCAGGGAAGGTAGCATGTGTATGGAGTCCCGGTGGTCTGCTTGGGTGCCTCCTGGTGTCCACTGGCTTCCGGATCCCAGTGCCTAGGACACAGCTCCAACTGCTGTCCGAAAAGAGTGTGGTATGATTGCCAAGGGCTCAGCCTTTCAGGACTAAAGGTTTTGAGCCACACCACCAGGGAAGCCGCCAAAACCTGCCAAGATAATCACTGAGGGTGAGGGGAATTTGGAAAGAACAGTGGCTTAGGGAGAGGATGGGAACCAACCAGTATGCACCTGAAACCAATGCAGGATCAGGGGCTACTGCTTGTCCCACTAACTTCCCTCTTCTAAATTCTCCCTCAGAAAGAGAGGCCCACAGAACTCACAGAGGACCTGCCCCCTAAACTTGCTTGCAGAAGTAGATCATTGTGGTACAAGGGGTGCAGCACACTGGCCACGAAAAACGCACAGCTCAGGTCTCCGGCCGTGCCCTGGCAGCACTGCCACCAACCACAGCGGGGGCACTAATGCAGGTCCACCCCTGAGGGTCCTGGAGATTCTCGGCCGATTTGGCCCGTCGGCTTGGCCAAAACTCTCTTAGAATGGGACTTCCATCTGAAACCTTTCTAGCCCACCCCCTTTCATCCCTGTCCCCGCTCCTGACGGGTGTCAGACTCTCATCACGGTCGGAGGGGCTCCCTGCCTTCTCTTGTTCTCTCTCCCCTCATCCTTCACAGGCCTTTCCCCCCCGAAGACTTCCTGCACAGGAAATCCTCTCCTGGTGTCTGCTTCTCAGGGGACCTGAATTAAAACTAAAGCTAACTGTTATTACTTTTATTACCCTAAGTTGTCTACTTTTTTCCTTAAACATAAAGACCCAGGGGGAGAGGAGGGTCTTTGGGTCCAAAAATAGTCATATCCTCTTGGTACTAGACCACAGAAAAAAACTGTGACATTTCTACCAGTTCAACATTCTCAGTAATGTGTGTATATATAGATGTACACACGTCTATCTATATACACCACATACACATATATACACAGTTGAGCCTAGAACAATGTGGGTATGGGGTTGCTGACCCCCCTTCCCTAGTGTGCAGTCAAAAATCTGTGTATAACTTTACAGTTGGCCCTCCGTATCGCTCGTTCTGCATCTGTGGATTCCACTACACCAACGTGTAATACTGTAGTATTTACTATTGAAAAAAATCCTTGCATAAGTGTACCCGTAATCCAGGTATCAGTTCAAACCCACGTTGTTCAAGGGTCAACCGTATATCCTTTATACAACTGTATCCTTGTAAATTTGTGATTTTTCAAAGGAAGGATTCTTCACTTCAGAAGCTATCAGTTTTAGAAAAAATTTTAAATTCTTGTCTTCCGTGAAAAAGGCAATACGTATCCATCTAAAAACTAACAGTGAGATTAAGTAAAATGTTATAAAATAAGCTGAGTAGGGATTAGGGAAA
>NW_006792323.1:1503926-1516596 GCF_000442215.2 Lipotes vexillifer | reverse complement strand
GGAAAGATTAAAAGCCAAAAGTATCTATATCTATTAAAGAATTTTTAAAAATCAGTAATAAAAGAGGAAAGAATTACTGATACACTCAATAATATGGATAAATCTCAAAAAAATTGAGAGCAAGAAGCCAGGAACCAAGGGGTATTCTGTATGACTCCACTTATATAAAACTCTAGAAAAGGCAAATCTTATCTATAGTGACAGAAAGTTCTTCTGCAGCTGGGGAGACTGACTGCAAAGGGGCACAAGGAAATTTCTGCAGAGATGGAAATGCTCTATATTCTGATTGAGGTAGTAGTTCCTCGAGTGTATGTAACACCTTTATTAAAACTCATTTAACCATACACTTGAAATGGGTGCAATTTACTGCATGTAAATTATGCCTTTGTAAAACTGACTAAAAAAAAAACAAACGTGATTTTCAACTTTAAAATAACCTTGGGTCAAAATATGCTGCTTCATCCAGGCCACCATCTTTTCTTACCTGGATTTTGCTCTCCCCTTCTGATTGGATTCCCTTATAGGAATCCAGCTTCCCTCCAATCTGTTCTTTGCTCTGCAGCCGGAGTCATGTTTCTAAAGGGAAATGTGATTATGTTACTCCCAACAACTCCCATTCTTCACATGTATCGCTCAGGGTTCAATCAGAGAAAGAGAACCGCTAAGAGAGATACAGATGTACATACTTATTACAGGGATCTGACCTACACAGTTACAAGAACCGGCTAAACAGTCTCTCTAGGGCTGTTGGGTCCACCTATACTCTTCCGCTGCTGGAGACTCAAGTCCGCCGGGCAGGTGACTGGGAAGGGAAGATGGATGTAAAGTTCCAACAACCAGCTGGAACGCACAGCCACAAGAATGAACCTCACCCTGTCAGTTCTTGCTGCCTCTGACCTTGGCGGCATGGGGTGGAAGCTGGGCCATTCGTGAAGCTAAACGCATGTGGCCCAGGAGTCAGGGAAATTGAGGGAGGATCCAGGGGCGGGTAGAGCAGTTACAGGCTCAGCCACTGCCTCACCTCAAGAAGTCAGCCAGCAAAGCCACAACACACATGAGCTACAAAATGGTTGCTGCTTCACATCATCCTGCATATCTCCTACAAGACTCTCTCGCGGCCAGCCCTAACCAAAAAACACGGTAGAGCGAATTCTGGGAAATGCGGCTCAGCCTAGCCAACTTGACACGTTACAAAACCATCGTTAACACACCAAACCTTAGATGGCTTCCATTACTCTCGCTGCCTTAACAGAACTTATAAAGTTCGTTGTGACCTGATTTCCACCAGGTCTTCTGGCTTTATCTCCTACTCCCATCTCAGGCTATAAGTATTGAAATATTTACATTTGGTCCTGAGGTTTTCTCTAAATTTCCTAGCCGTTCCACACTATGCCTCCTGGCTGGAATACTCTTCCTTCCTTCCTCTGTAACCTGGCTGAGACCTTTTCACCCTTGGGAAGCCTGTCCTGACATATCACTTTATTGCTGGTGGCCAGTACAAAACCAGGTCCACAGCTGGCACCCAATAAATTTCAACTGAACAAACCATACGCCAATGAGAATTAAGACTGATCACCACTGAATGAACATGACTGGAGACTTACACATATAGGGGATAAAGTGGTGCAGCAAAGGTAATACGAGCAGCCCATTAACACATGGGGAAGGCTGTTCCCTTCTCACTTTTGTCCCCCCTCCCCAGGAAACAGGGGGAAATGTCTAGAGACATTTTTAGTTGTCACCACTGGGGAAGGAGGTGCTACCAGAATCTAGCCGGTAGAGACTAGGATGCTGTAAAGCATTCCACGATGTATAGGACAGCTCCCCTCTCCCCAGTGAAGAATTACCTTGCACAAAACGTCAGCAGTGCCAAGGCTGAGAAACCCTGACAAAGATAAAGCGTATCTGGATATTGATATATAAAAACATGCATTTACATAAACATATTATTTCTCAACTTAATGCAGTTTATAACAGGTAAAAAAATCAATATTTAATGACAGATGGTTTGTCCTACATGCCAGCAATACAAAGTGTTGCATTTGTACCACCAAAACCAAAGGAATTGGTGAGTCCAATACATCTTTTCTCAGTTTTCCATTCCTGTGCCTTGAGTGGAACATAATTGAGATCAAATTCTGGTTCTGTGCAGTCCAGGTTTAAAGTAGGTGGCAGTTTTCGATGATAACAAGCCAGAGAGGTAAAAGCTGCCTCAGCGGCCCCGGCAGCCCCCAGCAGGTGTCCCGTGGCTCCCTTGGTGGAGGAAACGGCAAGAGCGTGGGCGTGCTCTTTGAAAAGATGTTTGATGGCTTTGTTTTCAGCAGCATCTCCCAACGGTGTGGAAGTAGCATGTGCGTTGATATAGGATATCTCTTCAGGCTGTACACCTGCATCTTTTATAGCAGCAGCCATACACCTAATAAAATGAGAAAAGCAACTGAACTCATCGCAACGACATCTAATTTTAGCAAGGTATTCATTGTCTGTATGGCTTACGAAAAAGAAATATCCAAGTACGCTGGATGAAAAGAACCCTTTACGCTCTAATGACAGAACAGCATCTTGGATTACCGTGTGAGTTGGAATGCTGTCTGCATGGGAATAACAAGGCACCCCCAGTACCCTGGACTGATTCATCACCATGACATAAACATACAAACCTATGGATTTTACAATCTCTAATAAAATGTATTTCCATTTTATTTGAATCGTCCTTTCTTCCTTGAGGAAAAAGCCACATGGACTCAGGCCTAGAATAATTTCTCTTCTAGGAATTTCTTATCAGTGGGGTGTGTTAAAACGTGGAGAAAAAAATTTATAACTGTGCTTTAATGTTTTCTTTCACAGTTAAATGTAAAACTTGGAATATGTCCCAATAATCTAAAAAATGTCTGTCTTATTACTTTAAGGCTCAAACACCCTTTCAAAAATTGTCTATTCAGGATATGAGAATTCTAAATAAATGAAGAAGTACAAAGCCAAACCCCAAGAGAAACAAATCCAAAAATAAAACACTTCTCTGGGAAAACCTCTGAAAATCTCATGGATGTTAACACCCTTTTTTTTTAGTTGTTGATCTCTGGGCTGCATACATTTCCTTAAGAGGCAACTCAGAGTATAATCCGAAGCGTGCTGGAAGGTTTCACCTAAACATAACTATTTCCTCATCTAGCTGACTACTAGGCTTGACATTTCCAGCACCAGCAACTACTCACTAAAACTCAGAAATATAATTCAGGGGTCGGTGAACTATGACCCTGGCCAGATGCTGTTTTTGTAAACACAGTTGGCCCCTGAACAAACTGGGGGTTAGGGGTGCTGACCCGTCACACAGTGGAAAATGCCCCCATAACTTTACTGTTGGCCATCCATACCCCCAATTCCACATCCACAGATTCAACCAACCGCGGATCCTGTAGCACTGTAGTACGTACTTAGCGAAAAAGATCCGCATGTAAGTGGAACCGTGTAGTTCAAACCCGTGTTGTTCAAGGGTCAACTGTAGTTTCATCAGAAGACACCCATTCATTTTCGTACTGTCCATGGCTACTCTCGGTTACAAAGCAGAGTCTGAGTAGCTGTGATAGAGATCCTCGTAGCTGGGATAATATTTTTGGCCCACAAAGCCAAAAATATTATTTGTTCCTTTACAGAAAAGGCTTGCCAACCCCTGGCTAATTTAACTGTTTTAATTTAAAACATAATATGATCTAAGCAGGCTAATCTATGAACAAACATACTGACACATAATGTGAGTGTCAGAGGGGTCTTTGTTTTGTGGGTTTTTTAACTTAACTCACTACCTCTTTCACAATAAAAGCACCTTGCTTTTCCAAGTGCGGTCCTCAGACCAGCAGCATCAGCACCACCTAGGAGCTGGTTAGAAACGCAGCATCTCGAGCACCACCCTAGACCTACGGAGTCAGAATCTGCATTTTAATAAGATCCCTGGGTGATTAGAAGTCGCAGCAGAACCCTACTGAAATGGAGCAGAGACCAGGTGCACGTAGGACAAAGCGCTAACTGTACTGTTCACGTCTGACGGAGGGCTGCAGAAGGGAGCCTCCTGACCCTGACGGCTGTTAAGCACAACTGAAGGGATGAAAATGTGGCAAAGTCACACACAGCCTTCTTCACAATGTTACTGGCCTTCGCTAAAAATCCAGACTTTGTAAGGATATTCACATGTTTTCAAATATTTCAAACGTGGTAAAGCAAAGAATTCAAAAACACTAGTTAGTCTAAAATGGGAACACAACAGAGATACAGTACACCAAGGCCAGATACTACAGTTTCCCCGAAGTTGCGACTCCAATAAAGAGTCCTACCTGAAGAAATGTGAACAAACAACCAGTCTTTACCTTAAGGCACCTTCTCCTCCAGGATCAGGGGCGGTTATGTGACTGGCATCACCTGAGAGTCCGTAGCCCAAAATCTCTGCATAGATCCGAGCCCCTCTTTGAACAGCATGCTCGTGTTCTTCTAGCACCAGCACAGCTGCACCTTCTCCCATCACAAAACCATCTCTCTTGGGATGGAATGGCCGACATGCCGACTTCGGATCAGAGTTTGTGCTCAGAGCCCGGGCTCTGGAAAACGCAGCAAGCGACAAAGGGCTGATGCAAGAGTCGGCACCTCCAGTCACCATCACATCAGCATCGCCGTGGGCTATGAACCTCACAGAGTCTCCCACAGCATGAGCTCCCGTGGTACAGGCTGTGGACACTGCATGATTGGGGCCCTTGAGTTTATAGCGAATGCTGACCTGGCCTGCGGCCATATTGACCAGAATCTTAGGGACAAAGAATGGGCTGACTTTACTGTAACCCTTCGTCTGAAACATCAAAGCGGTTTCAGAAATCACTTCAAGGGGAACCATCCCCATGCCAATTGCAACACCAGTAGCCGCTTGGTCAGCTTCTGACTGAGGATGCCAGCCGGAATCTTTCAAGGCTAACTCAGCAGCCCCAATGGCCATAACGGTGGGAGAAGACATGGACTTGATATCTGATTTGGGCACAAAGTTTTGTGCGTTGAATTGACCTTCATCACAACCTCTTGGCACATAAGCTGCGACACTGCAAGGGACACTCTTATACTCTTCACCGACCAGTGAAACGATTCCACTCTCTCCCTGGATAAGACGATCCCACACCAGCTGGGTGCCAACACCCAGAGGAGTCACTAAGCCAATGCCTGTAATGACAACCCGCCTACACAATCTGGGTATTGGCACAGTTCCGAAAAACTTCCTTTCACTTATCAATCGCTGGCACAACCTTGCGTGTATTAGATGAGGGCTTGTAACTTTTAAGAAACTTTGCAAGCCGTTGGACAGCATGGTTGAGACTCAGGGTCAGAGACGTTCCGCAGCAGACCACGACACGCCCAGCAGGTATTGACTGTTGTTGAAATACCTTAAAGGCCTAAGAAACAACATCCAAGGTAGTTTTTCTCGGGTGCTTGATATGAGCTGTTAATGAGCGCAGGGAAAATAATGTTACATCACTTTTACTTATCAAATCACCTGTCTGGACTCAACCCTTTTTAGACTCTCAGTACCCTCGGACATTCCAAGATAAAGAGCTGAAAAGACGACTCATTCGATTCACAACAGAACTTCACAATGAAAAATATACACGCACTCCTGGCCGGATATAGGCTGCGGAAAGCATCCTTTTTCAGGATTACCGAGGGCTTATTACAAAAGACAATTCACGTGTCGGTGGCACAAAACACACTTCAGGGCCTATTCTTTGGGGTGGCGGTGATAGACCTTTTTTGATCAGGGTTTCGGGTACCGCGAAGGTCAAGGGCGGGGTGGGGGGGAAGGGAAGGGGGTGTGGCCAACTCCCCGCACCGCCCCAGACACCCGAGGAAAGCGTGGCGAGAGGAAAAGACACCTGACCCGGGTTCTCCACACCCCTCTCCCTACGCAGCGCCGACCCGACTCGGAGCTGGAGGGCGGAAGGAGAAGAGGAGCGAGCAGCCACTACCTGCACCCGGCCTCCGGCGGCCAGCGCAGCCGCAGTCCCACGCGCGATGCGGGCATGCGCACGCGCACAGCACGTCCGCGCACACCCACGTCCGCACAGGCGCGCACGCGCACGCCCGGCGTGCGCGCCCTCTAGACCGGGAGCCCTTCCCCCGCGTCACCTTGGCGGAGGTCAGACGGTGAGGGGAGGGTTCGGGCGCCACGTCATCGACTCCAGCGTAATTTGGGAACGAGCACGTAACGAGGGGAGGTAGCATTTTTGCGTATCAAAAAGGGATCTCTTTTTTTTTGTTTTGCTAATAATCTCAGATATTCGCCTGTTGTGGGAAGAGGGACTCCGTCATATTCCCCCGGAATGCTAGGGAAGAATTAAAGAAGTTACCGTATCGTTAGTGATCTCTGTATCGCCAGAGCTGTTTATAATAGCAAAGTAGGACTCACCGAAATGCCCAACAGCAGGAAATCAGTTGTCTATTTTGTGGTACATCTAAATAATGTGCAGCCATTTAAAATAATTTTATAAGTGAATATTTATTAATGTGGAAAGATGTTGATAATTTCTTAGAAGATCCAAGTTGTAACTTGTATTTTTCCTTTTTTTTTAAAGGGTTTTCTTGGGGGCGGGGTCTGGTCTGCAAGCAAGTATAATGATTGCGGTGTTTTTCCCTTATTTTATTTTTTAATTTTTAAATTTTTTTGGCCACTCCTTGTGGTGTGCAGGATCTTAGTTCCCCGATGAGGGATGGAACCCAGGCCCCGTGCAGTGGAAGCCTGGAGTCCTAAACACTGGGCTGCCAGGGGATTCCCTTTCCCCCTTATTTTTGCTTAGCTTTATTTATCATCTTCTCTATAGTATACAAACAATGCTTTTGTAATAATAAAGTTACTTTTACTTTCTAAAACTTATTTTCAGCTCTTGGGTGGTGCTCAAAATATCGCGCCAGTGTCTAAGAATGGAGACAAGAATAGAATAGAGAAGAATGTAGACATTTATTTCTAACTGTTCGAAAAATTCAATAACTTTTATTTGCTCAGAGCTCACTGTGAATCTATCAAGGGAAAAATAACATGAAAATATAAAAAAGCAAGATATCAGCAAGATAGTATTAATTTAGATGACCATCTGTTGCTCACATGCTGACCCGGGTGTGTTTTGTGTCCTTCTTTCTTCTGTAAATAAAGGATTGACCATATAACCTGCATCTGAACCTCTCAGCACATTTGTTTCTTTCTGGACAGTGTGCCTCTTGAGTGCTTCCAAGTAGAGTGCTTTGTCTTCTTTCCCAGCTCTAGGGAAGAATTTGGGAGAAGCTTAGCTTTTCCTGGTTAGTACTGGATTTAAATGTGTCTGGAAATAGACTTTTTCTAAAGTAGTTCCCTAGTATGACCTTGAGTCATCCTTGATCCAAGGCCTTTTCAGTCACTTCTTAGGATGACCTTCTTTCAGTGACGATAGAGTTACTTTAAGAGAAATTAAAACAAACGTGGTTATAAAATACAACTAAAAGTTAAGGAGTGAGAGGTACCCAAGCTTGCTCTCTCCTCTCTTCATGGCTATATAATATTTTAAAATCATAGTGTGAAAAGTCCTAAAATATTTTTTGAAGCCAAACTCATATGAAACACAGTTTTAACATGCTGTTCTTTTTTCTTTTTAACATCACAAAATTATCTTGCATAAGAAGTGACAAGTCAATTAAAATATTGTAGAGGGAATTCTCTGGCAGACCAGTGGTTAGGACTCCTCACTTCCACTGGTTGGGGAACTAAGATCCTGCAAGCTGTGCAGTGTGGCCAAAAAACAGAAAAAAAAAAATTGTAGGAAAGTAAAGCCACCAAAAGTCTTTTCATTTTTATTTCTACCTCTGATCTTTCCTTTGGTCTGGAAAGGGGTGAGAGATTTTATGATATTCTAATAGCTATACTGTATGATTTAGTACCATATTCCTTGTTAAAATACCATGGTGTTTTAGCTAAAGTACCAAAATCTTTAAAAAGGCTCCACTTGCCATAGCCTCTTGTTCAGACATATGTTTACTTAAATTTTTTGTAATGTGATTCAAAACTATCTTTCCAGATATAGTTCCCATTCTCTATTAAAATAAATTTCCACCCAAGATGGCTGTTCTCTTGCTCTCTGTACATCCCCTGCCTGACCAGTGCCGGCTTCACCTACACCCTACTCACGTGACTGACCTTCCTACAGACTTGCCCCCAGCCCCAGCTGGTGACTAATCTTTAGATCAGAACCTCTGTAACGTGAGAGTTCATCAAAGAAGCACTGAGGGGCATGCCTCACTGCTGGTAACCAATGAGCCAACCTGACATCAATTCCCCTATAACTGGTAACCTCCCCCTCCCCCTGGAGCAAAGACTGCTGCCATGTCCTGCCCACCGTCTGCTGCAGACGGTGGGGTGTCAGTCCACAACCTTGCTTCAGACATGTAAGATCCCCCATCCATTAAACCACTGGTGTCTCTGTCACTGACTCTGGGCTCTTTCTTTTGTCTTGAAGCTGGGTAAGCCCAGGGCTTGCAGGCCTGCAGGGTACAGCCCAACACCCAGCAAAAGTGATCTTATCATCTCTAGATTGACTTCAGCATTTCTTTTTTCATCTCTGTATCTTTGCTTGTACTTTCTTTTGTTCAACATTCATTTCCTTCCTAAGCTGTGCTAGAAGCTGGCATATGAAAATGAATAGGGTATGGTTCTTGCTTTCAGGAAGTTCATAGTCTAAGGAAACAGCCATGGAGACAAATATGTGCAAACCACTGAAACAGGTGCTGGAATAGAAGAATATGACAGAATTATAATAATACAAAGGAGACAACCGGGTCAATACTACCTTCCAAAGTCAGGAAAGCCTTCAAAAAAGTTGACCTTTGAACTGCATCTTGAAAATGAGTACATGTTCGTCTAGTAAATTTGGTGGGAAAGGGCATCCTGACAGACTAGAACAAAGGCCTGGATACCTGATATCTTCCACAAACTGCTAGTAGTAGTTCAATGTGGCCAATGCTGGATGTGAGGTGTGGGACAAAGCAACAGTGAAAGCATGAGAGTGAAGCAGGGGCTGATCTGAAAAAGTCTTGGATGTTGTGCAGAAGACTTTGGATTTGATCCTGTAGGTCAGAAATGATATGCAGGCAGCCCTGGTCTAACATGGACTGCAACATTCTTTTATTGAATCTAAATTCCTCTAGGAAGGAAATGGTAAACTCTCTCATTCCCTTCACCGGACTCTGCTACTTCTTTTGTCTTGAATGAAGCCACTTAGTACATTCAAGTTTCTTGCCTGACTCGTGACATCATTTGACGGTAGAGTGTGTGTTGCTGAAATCTGGCCTCTACACTGGTGCCAGATTAAATCTCCGAGTTTTGGGTGAAGTAGAAAGAAATGGCTTAATTGCTTTGCCAGGCAAAGGGGGCCACAGTTGGCTCATGCCCTCAAGACTGCGCCCCGCCCCGGAGGGGGTCGAGAGGAGTCTTACGGTGTTCAAGGAGCAGGGCGTGGTCAGCTCGTGGACATTCTGATTGGTTGGTGGTGAGGTAATGCGGAGTCGGCACCGTCAGCCTTCTGGTTCCAACCGGTCTGAGGTCTACATGCCTGTGGGCAGCAGACAGTTAACTTCCTCCACCTTGTGGGGTTTTCAGTATCTGCAAAACAGCTCAAAGGATGTGGCTCAGAATATTCTCTATCGTCCTGGAGGAAGAACTAAAGGTCATTAAAACTCTGTTTAATGGCTAAAGTATTATTATTTTGTCTTGCTTGATTGTCTTCCTTTCTTTCTGCATTTTCTGATTTCTCTGATTATTCTTCAACTAAAATTTTTCTACAGACAAAAGGCAGGTGTAGGATGTGGGTGGAGGTCTATTCTGGGAAGGCCTCATAGGGCCCTGCTCAGTTACATGTGGGCAAGGGGTAGCCATAGAAAACGTTTCAGCAGAAGAATAACGTGATCAGATGGGTGGTTTAGAGAGATCATCGTGTCAGCATGTGCAGGGGGATTGGGGAATGTGGGAGTGGACATGGGGAAGAGAGTTAAGACTGGTGAGGCTCTACGGAGGGGATGAATTGGGGGCTTGGGATTGACGTATGTACACTACTATGTATAAAATAGATAATAATAAGAACCTACTGTATAGCACAGGGGACTCAATGCTCTGTGGTGACCTAAACGGGAAGGAAATCCAAAAAAGAGGATATATGTATACATATGGCTGATTCACTTTGCTGTACAGCAGAAACTAACACAACATTGTAAAGCAACTATGCTCCAATACATATTAAAAAAAAAAAAAAAAAAAGACTGGTGAAGCCCTAAACCAAGACAGTGGCACGGAGGAGAGAGTGCTAGGATGCTGTCCTTAATTAAGTGTGTGTTGGGGGCATTTCCTCCCACAGCTGGGAAGTCCTGCCCTTCCTCATCTCATTAACTTCCCAGTTTAAAGGTTCTCTTCAAATTCTTCTTCCATGAAACTGCAACCACGGTGGAATTTTCCTGCTTTTAAACTAATAGTTCTCCAAATTTACCGTGCAGCAAAATCACCTGAAGGGCTTACCACACACATTGCTGGGCCTCATCTTTTTTTTGCGGTACGCGGGCCTCTCACTTCTGTGGCCTCTCCCGTTGCGGAGCACAGGCTCCGGACTCACAGGCTCAGCGGCCATGGCTCACGGGCCCAGCCACTCCGCGGCATGTGGGATCTTCCTGGACCGGGGCACGAACCCGTGTCCCCCGCATCGGCAGGCGGACTCTCAACCACTGCGCCACCAGGGAAACCCTGGGCCTCATCTTTAATGGTGGGGCTTGAGAATATGCTGACAGTTCCCTGGTGGTGCTGATACTGCTGGTCTCACCAGTGCTCGAACTCGATGACTCTTATGAAGGCGGGGCCTGTGCTCATCTCCTCCCCTGCTTCACAGTGTGTGGCGCACGGCCATTGGCTTCATAACTATTTGGTGAATGAATGAATTATGGAATGAATTAATAAACACATACCCTTATGCATATACCACTTTGTGCATTTCTTACCAAATGATTTTTTCACAGTAACTCTGTTTCATCAACTCAAGGGCTACCTGTATGTAAGGTATTATTATTCATTTTGTCCTTCCTACTGGATTAAAAGTTTCTTATGTCATCCATCTCAGACTGCTTTGCATACAGCATGTGCTCAATAAATAGTAGTTGCTTAATTACTTAATACAGTCACACAGTAGGGAGCTACCACATCAATTCCTGAGGGGCTTCAACCTCTCTCCTTACCAATAACCTTTACTGAGGTCAACATTTTCTGTCTTTTTTTTTTAACGTATTTATTTATTTTTGGCTGAGTTGGGTCTTTGTTGCTGCGCACAGGCTTTCTCTAGTTGCGGAGAGCAGGGGCTACTCTTCTTTGAGGTGTGCAGGCTTCTCATTGCGGTGGCTTCTCTTGTTGCGGAGCACGGGCTGGCTTCAGTAGTTGTGGCTCACGGGCTCAGTAGTTGTGGCTTGCAGGCTCTAGAGCGCAGGCTCAGTTGTCGTGGCACACGGGCTTAGTTGCTCCGCCGCATGCGGGATCTTCCCGGCCCAGGGCTTGAACCCGTGTCCCCTGCATTGGCAGGCAGATTCTTAACCACTGAGCCACCAGGGAAGTCCCAACATTTTCTTTTTTATGACAAAACCTATCCTGGGGAAATTTCAGTGAGTTATATCTTTATTTCATTTTAAGAATAGTGCCACCATATGTCAACTCTAAAGATGATGTTCTTAACAAAGCTGGAATCCTAAAAAGAAATTCATTATCTTGAAGCAAAAAAAAAAAAAAATCAAGTGAATGAACAGGAAATTCAAAGCTGATTTAATACTAGAACATCCTTTTATGTGTTTGGAGCAATGGTGGGTATAAAGAGATTGACTAGCTTAAAACCTTTAACTTTTCTAAAGGAAACTGAAGAATCAAAATATTTTCAACTTGACTTAAGTGGAAGAAGCAGACAGGGAAATGAATGAGCCAAGTCCCTTGTTATAATAAATTCCCTTAATAGCTTCATAGATGGTGGTATCCAAGAGACAGTAGTTACTCAAAGTAAAGAGTAATTGGGGGGCTTCCCTGGTGGTGCAGTGCTTAAGAATCCACCTGCCAATGCAGGGCACATGGGTTTGAGCCCTGGTCAGGGAAGATCCCACATGCCACAGAGCAACTAAGCCCGTGCGCTACAACTACTGAGCCTGCGCTCTAGAGCCCGCGAGCCACGACTACTGAGCCCGTGCGCCACAGCTACTGAAGCCTGCACACCTAGAGCCCGTGCTCTGGAACAAGAGAAGCCACTGCAATGAGAAGCCCGTGCACCGCAACGAAGAGTAGCCCCCTCTTGCTGCAACTAAAAAGCCCGCGCGCAGCAATGAATATCCAACGCAGCCAAGATAAATAAATTAAAAAAAAAACGTAATTGGGAAGGATTTAAAATTCAGGTGAATTAAAATAAACAATAATTTAGTGAATTACCATTGAAATGAGGATTTCTATGATTTTATGAACTGTACGTTATTTTAACAGCATTAATTTTATGGCATTGGTTTTCACACTGTGGTTGCATGTCCCTCACAAAAGTACCTTAAAGCCATTATCTACTCAAAGGGAAAGCTAAGTTGATAACATTCTATTCCTCCCCCACCACACAAGCATTCC
>NW_006792323.1:1501501-1503916 GCF_000442215.2 Lipotes vexillifer | reverse complement strand
CAGTCCTGCTTCAGTTCTAGAGCGCCTCCACTTTAGTGTTTTGTATATACTAGGTTTCCTCCTAAGGGTTTATTTGAAAAAAAAAAAGAAAAAAAAGTGTTCTGTAGCCTTAAAAAAAGTCATAAATACTAGATAGTATATGATAACCTTATACAATTATTATAAGAATAAATGAGTGTGCTGATGGAAAGAAGAAACTCAAGGGGAATACTGATTGCGATAGAGACAGCTAGTTACATCCCAGGCCTCCCACCTCCCATCCCACAATTCCCAGAGTTGTGGGTGGTGCCTGTCCAGCTAAGGACTACATTTCCCAGTCTCCCTCCCTTTTCATCTAGATGGGGATTCATTTTCACTAATGATACAGTAGAGAAAATGCTGTTTGTCATTTCTGGGCCCATGTGGTTAAGAAGCAGGTATGCGGTCTTTCTGCCCAATCACTAACTAAATGCAAAAGTCTCTGTGGCCATATAGCAGTAGTTAGCAAACCACACGCTAAATCCAGAAAGCTGTTTGTTTTTGTAAATAGCTTCATTGGACATACCCATACACATTCATTTTAAAGTACAGTTGTCCCTTGAACAACACGGGTTTGAACTGCATGGGTCCACTTATATGCAGATTTTTTTTCAACAGTAAATGCTACAGTGCTACATGGCCCACTGTGAGTTGCAACCTCAGATTCAGAACCACAGATACAGTGGAACCTCAGGTATACAGAGGAAGTTATACACAGAATTTGAATGCTTGGAGGGTTGGTGCCCACGTTGGAGGGTTGGTGCCTATGGAACTACAACTGCAAATGCAGAGTTAAATAGTTGAACCAGAGGCCCTATGGCCACACACCCTTAAACATTTAATATTTGGTCCTTTATAGAAAATGTTTGTTGACTTCTATGGGATGAAAGGAGCCTGGGGCCCTGAATCATTATCTGGAGGAAAGCTGCTCACTGACAAATGATACCTCTTGTATGAACAAGAAAGAAATTTCTCATGTTATGTCACTGAAAATTTCAGTTACAGCAGCTAGCAACACACTATCAGTTAAACACTATTCTTGGAAGCTGGTCCAAAAACCTACATATTTATTAAAAACTTCTCACATATATCTGGCAAGTGAATGGTAACAAGTGGGTGGTTATTGCTCAGGGTCTTGCTCAGAGACATTGGAAGAAAATTTCAAATTTAAAAAGTGAACTGAAGATAAAGCATCAAGAATATTCAAAGAAGCTACTAAGGCAAACAACTTTTAAAAATATATAGTGTCGGGCTTCCCTGGTGGCGCAGTGGTTGAGAGTCCGCCTGCCGATGCAGGGGACACGGGTTCATGCCCCGGTCCAGGAAGATCCCACATGCCGCGGAGTGGCTGGGCCCGTGAGCCATGGCCGCTGAGCCTGCACCTCCGGAGCCTGTGATCCGCAACGGGAGAGGCCACAACAGTGAGAGGTCCGCGTACCGCCAAAAATAAAAAAAATTAAAAAAAAAAATATATATATATATAGTGTCAAGAAAAACATTTGTTGAGGTTTGGAAAAGAAAGAAGGCATTGGTAAAGTACACTTTCAAGGTCATGGAGAGGTAGATGATGGATTAAAGAGGTTAGGATTCTTCTTTTAAGAGGAATAAAGGACACGGATCACAGGATCTACCTGCAAAACAAAGTCACAAATTAATACGTACACTTACTACATGGGATGCATAATTTTGCTGTCTTTCCTTTCCGCTCCATTCCATTCTACTTTGTCGTTATTGGATATGTGTTTTACTTTGGTTAGTAGAGTCCACAACCCACTATGTTGCAAACTGCAGTTTTGAAAAAAACTTCTTTACAGAGGCATCATATTCTCTGAGTTGGGATTTATGCAAGAGATTTTCAATCATTTATCTAATTCCAAAAAAAAACCCATATAGGAGAAACGCAGCAGGGTTTATGTGTTTGGTTTTGGACGTGGTTTTCTGCTTCCCTCTGGGGTCTTTATCCACATTTACTTAGGAAGGCCTGACCATCGGCGAGGAGGAAGCTGTAGAATAGTTTCATCTGGGGGCAAAGGGGTGGTTGGAATATAGGGGGTTTCACCACCGTCTGGCTGGATCTATTGAGGTCGGCCCCGGGGCGCCGCGGAACCTGGGTTCCTGCGATGCACCAGTCAGCACCCCCTACCCCTGCGCGAAACCCCCGCCCCTCCACCCCACCCCGCGGTCCAGACCACTAGACACACATGGGCAAAGCCCCTCGGTCCGGACGACCAAGACCCACACCCCCGCCTGGTCGAAGCCCCCAGGCCCTGACAACCAGGCCCCTGTCGGCCCAAGCCCCCAACGGCCCCAAACACCCCCAGCTACTCCCAGACGAACCCCACCGGTCCCGGATACTAGTCCCCGCCCCCTGGAGACCAGCCGCCCCCCTCCCCTCCC
>NW_006792323.1:1497281-1501198 GCF_000442215.2 Lipotes vexillifer | reverse complement strand
CTCGAGTATGGCGGCGGCGGCGCTGGGCAGTTCCTGTGGGTCCGCGTCCCCGGCGGTGGCCGAGCTCTGTCAGAACACCCCGGAAACCTTCCTGGAGGCCTCCAAGCTGCTGCTCACCTACGCGGACAACATCCTCAGGTGCGGGGCCGCGGGCGGAACGCGTGCCAGCGGGCGGGGCGCGGCGCTCGCGCGGCCGGGTTTAGGGGCGCCCGGCTGGCCCCGGGGGCGCGGAGGCCGGGAGGGCCCCGGGCCTGGCTCCCGCTCACGGGGGCGGCGCTGGGGAGCTGGGGCCGCCCGCCAGGGGCCTGGAGACCCGCCCGGCCCAGCCCCGCCGGAGCGGAGGGAGTCTCTGCACCTGTGACCTGACACCTGCTGTCGCGGAGCCCGGGGCGAGCCGGGTCCCGGGACGCGCTGGGCGGAGGAGGGGAAGGCGCGCCCCGGGCTCTGGCCTCGGTCCGGCGGTTGTACAGTCTTACGTGTCAGGACAGGAGCGGCGACAGCGTTTCATCCCCACTGCGTGCGTTTTACCCACCAGCTGCCTTCAGTTGCCATAGGGCTTCTCAGAAGTTTGCCACGGACAAGATGTTTTCTTCACAGCGTTTTGTGAATATCCTAATACTAGAGCCTAACACTACCGTGGTGTTCGTGAGGATAACCTTGGCTAAGAGTAGTTTATTTCCTTTTCCTCTGAGCACACTTCTAGACCTCTAAGGAACCTTACAGATTTGGGGAATTGGGAATTAAGTTTGATTCGTCATTTTGAAGCATTACGTCCCTCCACTCTTAGATCAAATGATGTGGTGTCCTGAGGGACGGGATGTGTGGGGGAGGGAAAAGGAGCCCCACGTGCCTCCGCCTTAGTGCTGTTAGCTCGTTTATCAGGGCGCTGTGATGATATAGGCTCTGCCCGCCGCCCCCCAGCCCCTGGTGCGCTTGCTTTTCTAAGGGGTGGATGTATTGGCCTGAAGTCTAAAAGGAGATCCTTTGCAATGGCAAGGTTATAGATTTCACGTGACCCAGTTTTGGAGACCTTAGTTACAAGTGCAGTGTCTTAACCCATGGCAGTTTTAATATGGCTCATATAGGCAACATTAATGATTTAAAAAGTGAATTTAAAGAACATATTGAGCCCTTGTTGTGTGCCAGATGCAGAGAGGGATGCAGCATGTGCACTGTGCACAGCTGCACAGTTGAGACCTATATGGGGGCCGCCTTCCTCCTCTGTGACAACTTCTCAGCTCACCTTCTCAGCCCTGGGAGGTCTGACAGCTCTTCAGAGCGCAAGGATGCCGGAGGATTCTGCACAGTGAACTCCGAGGCAGAGTTCTCCAGAGGCCCTCAGCTAGCACCTCCCATCTGGAAAGCCACCAAACTATTTAAACCCCACTCTTCAGAAAAGGAGTTGCCCTTGTAATGAGGATTCACTTCTTCTTTCAATCCAGGGAAACCACAAATGCTGAGATCAAGGTGTTTTGAGGAAGGAAGTCTTTTACATCATAATCATCATTATGAGTGTTTACCAAACTCATAGAAGAAACCTGGCATGCTGTCAGTGTATGTTATAGTCTCTATTATGGCTTATGTTTCTTATCTTAAAAAGGTGTTTTATCCAAAAAGGAAATTAGGAGTCTGGAACTCATATAAGTGGAGATGGTATGAAAAACTACGCTTTTTAGTTTGTCTTAAGTAATAGTATTAGTTCCTGCCCTCATTCTTACAGTTCAAACTCATTTGGTCTTCAGAGGGGGGAAAAAAACCTCACCTTTTCTTCTGCTTCCAAGTCCAGTGATTTGCTTGCCTCTTAACAGAAAAGCTCCAGGCCTCTTCTTGATCCCTTAGCTACACTGCATTACAGACATGCTAATCTAACTTATTTGAGAATAGAGGAAACCATCGTTTCTTTTGCTGTTTTAGGAACTCCTTTAGCATGAGAGATAAGGGATGTTGTCTTGATATCCTTTGCTCCTACCTCAGGATCTGACATAGTATTTTATAGGGTGAGTGCTGAAATGAGAATTTCATTTGCAGTTTTTTTTATTGTTGCTGTTAACAGCGGTATTTGTCACTATACACTGGTGAAAATAATACTTTGGGTTAAGTTTGAAATTTCTGCTTCAGATGATGTTTATCCTATTCCCCAACTAAGGCTCGTAAAGCTAATGAAATTATACAATGAAGTATATACTAATTTGCATGCACAGTGTACCATGGGTTTGAACCGTTTTTTCAGCTCACTGACTTACAGATAAAAATCAGCTTTCCTCAGTATCTACCTTTCAAAAATCTGCAGTAGTTTTACTGACCTTCCATGTGGGTTCCCTAGAAAACTTGCTTCATTCATTCTTTAAAAAACAATATTTGACTAAATTCGGGGGGATGAGGGGAAGATGGCGGAAGAGTAAGACGCGGAGATCACCTTCCTCCCCATAGATACACCAGAAATACATCTACACATGGAACAACTCCTACAGAACACCTACTGAACGCTGGCAGAAGACCTCAGACCTCCCAAAAGGCAAGAAACTCCCCACGTACCTGGGTAGGGCAAAAGAAAAAACAGAGACAAAAGAATAGGGATGGGACCTTTACCAGTGGGAGGGAGCTGTGAAGGAGGAAAGGTTTCCACACACTAGGAAGCCCCTTCGCGGGTGGAGACTGCGGGTGGCGGAGGGGGAAAGCTTCGGAGCCGCGGAGGAGAGCGCAGCCACAGGGGTGCGGGGGGCAAAGCGGGGAGATTCCCGCACAGAGGATCGGGGCCGACCGGCACTCACCAGCCCGAGGGGCTTGTCTGCTCACCTGCCGGGGCGGGCGGGGCTGCGAGCTGAGGCTCGGGCTTCGGTCGGAGCGCAGGGAGAGGACTGGGGATGGCGGCGTGAACACAGCCTGAAGGGGGCTAGTGCGCCACAGCTAGCCGGGAGGGAGCTCGGGAAAAGTCTGGAGCTGCTGAAGAGGCAAGAGACTTTTTCTTCCCTCTTTGTTTCCTGGTGCGCGAGGAGAGGGGATTAGGAGCGCTGCTTAAAGGAGCTCCAGAGACGGGCGCGACCCGCGGCTAACAGCGCAGACCCCAGAGACGGGCATGAGACGCTAAGGCTGCTGCTGCCGCCACCAAGACGCCTGTGTGCGAGCACAGGTCACTATCCACACCCCACTTCCGGGGAGACTGTGCAGCCCGCTACTGCCAGGGTCCCGGGATCCAGGGAAAACTTCCCCGGGAGAACGCATGGCGAGCCTCAGGCTGGTGCACCGTCATGGTAGCCTCTGCCACCGCAGGCTCTCCCCGCACTCCGTACCCCTCCCTCCCCCCGGCCTGAGTGAGCCAGAGTCCCCGAATCAGTGGGGACTTTAACCCTGTCCTGTCTGAGCGAAAAACAGACGCCCTCAGGCGACCTACACGCAGAGGCGGGTCCAAATCCAAATCTGAACCTCGGGAGCTGTGCGAACAAAGAAGAGAAAGGGAAATCTCTCCCAGCAGCCTAAGAAGCAATGGATTAAAGCTCCACAATCAACTTGATATACCTGCATCTGCAGAATACATGAATAGACAACGAATCATCCCAAATTGAGGAGGTGGACTTTGAGAGCAAGATTTATGATTTTTCCCCTTTTTCCTCTTTTTGTGAATGTGTATGTGTATGCTTCTGTGCAAGATTTTGTCTGTATAGCTTTGCTTCCACCATTTGTCCTAGGGTTCTATCCGTCCGGTTTCTTTTGGTTTTGTTTTTGTTTTTAAAAAATTTTTTTCTTTTTTTTTTTAACATCTTTATTGGGGTAAAATTGCTTTACAATGGTGTGTTACTTTCTGCTTTATAACAGAGTGAATCAGTTATACATATACATATGCTCCCATATCTCTTCCCTCTTTGTCTCCCTCCCTCCCACCCTCCCTATCCCACCCCTCCAGGCAGCCACAGAGAACC
>NW_006792323.1:1480054-1496722 GCF_000442215.2 Lipotes vexillifer | reverse complement strand
GATGGACACTTAGGTTGTTTCCATGTCCTGGCTATTGTAAATAGAGCTGCAGTGAACATTTTGGTACATGACTCTTTCTGAATTCTGGTTTTCTCAGGGTATATACCTAGTAGTGGGATTGCTGGGTCATATGGTAGTTCTATTTGTAGTTTTTTAAGGAACCTCCATACTGTTCTCCATAGTGGCTGAACCAATTCACATTCCCACCAGCAGTGCAAGAGTGTTCCCTTTTCTCCACACCCTCTCCAGCATTTATTGTTTCTAGATTTTTTGATGATGGCCATTGTGACTGGTGTCAGATGATATCTCATTGTAGTTTTGATTTGCATTTCTCTAATGATTAATGATGTTGAGCATTCTTTCGTGTATTTGTTGGCAGTCTGTATATCTTCTTTGGAGAACTGTCTATTTAGGTCTTCTGCCCATTTTTGGATTGGGTTGTTTGTTTCTTTGTTATAGAGCTGCATGAGCTGCTTGTAAATTTTGGAAATTAATCCTTTGTTAGTTGCTTCATTTGCAAATCTTTTCTCCCATTCTGAGGGCTGTCTTGTCTATTTTTTATTTTATTAACTTCATTTTATTTTATCTTATTTTATTTTATCTTCTTTCTTTCTTTCTTTCCTTCCTTCCTTCCTCCCTCCCTACCTGCCTCTCCCCCCTTCCTCCCTCTCCCCCTCCCTCCCTTCTTTCTTCCTTCCTTCCTTCCTTCCGACCTTCCTTCCTTCCTTTCTTTCTTTCATCTTCCTTCCTTCCTTCCTTCCTTCCGACCTTCCTTCCTTTCTTTGTTTCTTTTTTTCTTTCGTTCTTTCTAGTTTTTCTCCCTTTTATTCTAAGCCATGTGGATGAAAGGCTCTTGGTGCTACAGCCAGGAGTCAGTGCTGTGCCAGTGGACACTGGTCCACAAGAGACCTCCCAGCTCCACATAATATCAAACGGTGAAAATCTCCCAGAGATCTCCATCTCAACACCAGCACCCAGCTTCACTCAACGACCAGCAAGCTACAGTGCTGGACACCCTATGCCAAAAAAATTGCAAGACAGGAACACAACCCCACCCATTAACAGAGAGGCTGCCTAAAATCATAGTAAGTCCAAAGACACCCCAAAACCCACCACCAGACGTGGACCTGCCCACCAGAAAGACAAGATCCAGCCTCATCCACCAGAACACAGAACACTTCCACCAGGAAGCCTACACAACCCGCTGAACCAACTTTAGCCACTGGGGACAGACCCAAAAACAATGGGAACTACGAACCTGCAGCCTGCAAGAAGGAGACCCCAAACACAGTAAGTTAAGAAACATGAGAAGACAGAAAAACACACAGCAGATAAAGGAGCAAGATAAAAAGCCACCAGACCTAACAAATGAAGAGGAAATAGGCAGTCTACCTGAAAAAGAATTCAGAATAATGATAGTAAAGATGATCCAAAATCTTGGAAATAGAATGGACAAAATGCAAGAAGCAGTTAACAAGGACCTAGAAGAAATAAAGATGAAACAGACAATGATGAACAACACAATAAATGAAATGAAAAATACTCTAGATGGGATCAATAGCAGAATAAATGAGGCAGAAGAACGGATAAGTGACCTGGAAGATAAAATAGTGGAAATAACTACTGCAGAGCAGAATAAAGAAAAAAGAATGAAAAGAACTGAGGACAGTCTCAGAGACCTCTGGGACAACATTAAACGCACCAACATTCGAATTATAGGGGTTCCAGAAGAAGAAGAGAAAAAGAAAGGGACTGAGAAAATATTTGAAGAGATTATAGTTGAAAACTTCCCTAATATGGGAAAGGAAATCGTTAATCAAGTCCAGGAAGCACAGAGAGTCCCATACAGGATAAATTCAAGGAGAAATACGCCAAGACACATATTAATCAAACTGTCAAAAACTAAATACAAAGAAAGCATATTAAAAGCAGCAAGGGAAAAACAACAAATAACACACAAGGGAATCCCCATAAGGTTAACAGCTGATCTCTCAGCAGAAACTCTACAAGCCAGAAGGGAGTGGCAGGACATACTGAAAGTGATGAAGGAGAAAAACCTGCAACCAAGATTACTCTACCCAGCAAAAGGATCTCATTCAGATTTGATGGAGAAATTAAAACCTTTACAGACAAGCAAAAGCTGAGAGAGTTGAGCACCACCAAACCAGCTTTACAACAAATTCTAAAGGAACTTCTCTAGGCAAGAAACATAAAAGAAGGAAAAGACCTACAATAACGAACCCAAAACAATTAAAATGGGAATAGGAACATACATATCGATAATTACCTTAAATGTAAATGGACTAAATGCTCCCACCAAAAGACACAGATTGGCTGAATGGATACAAAAACAAGACCCATATATATGCTGTCTACAAGAGACCCACTTCAGACCTAGAGACACAGACAGACTGAAAATAAGGGGATGGAAAAAGATATTCCATGCAAATGGAAACCAAAAGAAAGCTGGAGTAGCAATTCTCATATCAGACAAAATAGACTTTAAAATAAAGACTATTAGAAGAGACAAAGAAGGACACTACATAATGATCAAGGGATCGATCCAAGAAGAAGATATAACAATTGTAAATATTTATGCACCCAACATAGGAGCACCTCAATACATAAGGCAAAAACTAGCAGCCATAAAAGGGGAAATCGACAGTAACACATTCATAGTAGGGGACTTCAACACCCCACTTTCACCAATGGACAGATCATCCAAAATGAAAATAAATAAGGAAACACAAGCTTTAAATGATACATTAAACAAGATGGACTTAAATGATATTTATAGGACATTCCATCCAAAAACAACAGAATACACTTTTTTTTTCAAGTGCTCATGGAACATTCTCCAGGATAGATCATATCTTGGGTCACAAATCAAGCCTTGGTAAATTTAAGAAAATTGAAATTGTATCAAGTATCTTTTCCGATCAAAATGCTATGAGACTAGATATCAATTACAGGAAAAGGTTTTAAAAAATACAAACACATGGAGGCTAAACAATACACTACTTAATAACGAAGTGATCACTGAAGAAATCAAAGAGGAAATCAAAAAATACCTAGAAACAAATGACAATGGAGACACGATGACCCAAAACCTATGGGATGCAGCAAAAGCAGTTCTAAGAGGGAAGTTTATAGCAATACAAGCCTACCTCAAGAAACAGGAAACATCTCAAATAAACAACCTAACCTTGCACCTAAAGCAATTAGAGAAAGAAGAACAAAACAACCCCAAAGTTATCAGATGGAAAGAAATCATAAAAATCAGATCAGAAATAAATGAAAAAGAAATTAAGGAAACTATAGCAAAGATCAATAAAACTAAAAGCTGGTTCTTTGAGAAGATAAACAAAATTGATAAACCATTAGCCAGACTCATCAAGAAAAAAAGGGAGAAGACTCAAATCAATAGAATCAGAAATGAAAAAGGAGAAGTAACAACTGACACTGCAGAAATACAAAAGATCATGAGAGATTACTACAAGCAACTCTATGCCAATAAAATGGACAACCTGGAAGAAATGGACAAATTCTTAGAAATGCACAACCTGCCAAGACTGAATCAGGAAGAAATAGAAAATATGAACAGACCAATCACAAGCACTGAAATTGAAACTGTGATTAAAAATCTTCCAACAAACAAAAGCCCAGGACCAGATGGCTTCACAGGCGAATTCTATCAAACATTTAGAGAAGAGCTAACACCTATTCTTCTCAAACTCTTCCAAAATATAGCAGAGGGAGGAACACTCCCAAACTCATTCTACGAGGCCACCATCACCCTGATACCAAAACCTGACAAGGATGTCACAAAGAAAGAAAGCTACAGGCCAATATCACTGATGAACATAGATGCAAAAATCCTCAACAAAATACTAACAAACAGAATCCAACAGCACATTAAAAGGATCATACGCCATGATCAAGTTGGGTTATTCCAGGAATGCAAGGATTCTTCAATATATGCAAATCAATCAACGTGATTCACCATATTAACAAATTGAAAGAGAAAACCACATGATCATCTCAATAGATGCAGAGAAAGCTTTTGACAAAATTCAACACCCATTTATGATAAAAACCCTGCAGAAAGTAGGCATAGAGGGAACTTTCCTCAACATAATAAAGGCCATATATGACAAACCCACAGCCAACATCGTCCTCAGTGGTGCAAAACTGAAAACATTTCCACTAAGATCAGGAACAAGACAAGGTTGCCCACTCTCCCCACTCTTATTCAAAATAGTTTTGGAAGTTTTAGCCACAGCATCAGAGAAGAAAAGGAAATTAAAGGAATTCAAATTGGAAAAGAAGTAAAGCTGTCACTGTTTGCAGATGACATGATACTATACATAGAGAATCCTAAAGATGCTACCAGAAAACTACTAGAGCTAATCAGTGAATTTGGTAAAGTAGCAGGATACAAAATTAATGCACAGAAATCTGTGGCATTCCTATACACTAATGATGAAAAATCTGAAAGTGAAATCAAGAAAACACTCCCATTTACCATTGCAACAAAAAGAATAAAATATCTAGGAATAAACCTACTTAAGGAGACAAAAGAGCTGTATGCAGAAAATTATAAGACCCTGATGCAAGAAATTAAAGATGATACAAATAGATGGAGAGATATACCATGTTCTTGGATTGGAAGAATCAACATTGTGAAAATGTCTGTACTACCCCAAGCAATCTACAGATTCAATGCAATCCCTATCAAACTACCACTGGCATTTTTCACAGAGATAGAACAAAAAATTTCACAATTTGTATGGAAACACAAAAGACCCCAAATAGCGAAAGCAATCTTGAGAACGAAAAATGGAGCTGGAGGAATCAGGCTCCCTGACTTCAGACTGTAATACAAAGCTACAGTAATCAAGACAGTGTGGTACTGGTACAAAAACAGAAAGATTGATCAATGGAACAGGATAGAAAGCCCAGAGATAAACCCACACACATATGGTCACCTTATCTTTGATAAAGGAGGCAGAAATGTACAGTGGAGAAAGGACAGCCTCTTCAATAAGTGGTGCTGGGAAAACTGGACAGGTATGAGATTAGATCACTCCCTAACACCATACACAAAAATAAGCTCAAAATGGATTAAAGACCTAAATATAAGACCAGAAACTATCAAACTCTTAGAGGAAAACATAGGCAGAACGCTCTATGACATAAATCACAGCAAGATCTTTTTTGACCCACTTCCTAGAGAAATGGAAGTAAAAAGAAAAATAATTGGGACCTAATGAAACTTCAAAGCTTTTGCACAGCAAAGGATACCATAAACAAGACCAAAAGACAGCCCTCAGAATGGGAGAAAAGATTTGCAAATGAAGCAACTGACAAAGATTTAATCTCCAAAATTTATAAGTAGCTCAGGCAGCTCAATAACGAAAAGACCAACAACCCAATCCAAAAATGGGCAGAAGACCTAAATAGACATTTCTCCAAAGAAGATATACAGACTGCCAACAAACACATGAAAGAATGCTCAACATCATTAGAGAAATGCAAATCAAAACTACAATGAGATATCATCTGACCCCAGTCAATGGCCATCATCAAAAAATCTAGAAACAATAAATGCTGGAGAGGGTGTGGAGAAAAGGGAACACTCTTGCACTGCTGGTGGGAATGTGAATTGGTACAGCCACTATGGAGAACAGTATGGAGGTTCCTTAAAAAACTACAAATAGAACTACCATATGACCCAGCAATCCCACTACTAGGTATATACCCTGAGGAAACCAGAATTCAGAAAGAGTCATGTACCAAAATGTTCATTGCAGCTCATTTACAATAGCCCGGAGATGGAAACAACCTAAGTGTCCATCATTGGATGAATGGATAAAGAAGATGTGGTACATATATACAATGGAATATTACTCAGCCATAAAAGGAAACGAAATTGAGCTATTTGTAATGAGGTGGATGGACCTAGAGTCTGTCATACAGAGTGAAGTCAGAATGAGAAAGACAAATACCATATGCTAACACATATATATGGAATTTAAGGGGAAAAAAATGTCATGAAGAACCTAGGGGTAAGATGGGAATAAAGACACAGACCTACTAGAGAATGGACTTGAGGATATGGGGAGGGGAAAGGGTAAGCCGTGACAAAGCGAGAGAGAGGCATGGACATATATACACTACCAAATGTAAATAGTGGGAAGCAGCCGCATAGCACAGGGAGATCAGCTCGGTGCTTTGTGACCACCTAGAGGGGTGGGATAGGGAGGGTGGGAGGGAGGGAGACGGAAGAGGGAAGAGATATTATATATGTATAATTGATTCATTTTGTTATAAAGCAGAAAATGTCACACCATTGTAAAGCAATTATACTCCAATAAAGATGTAAAAAAACAAAACAAAACAATATTTGATTTCCCACTAATTTCCTTTGCAAACTCCACACAGTTACTGGTTATGAACTGCATTGGGTGTGATTGAGAAGGGCCAAGAATGGAAGGTGGTTTCTTCCTTCAAAGAAAATAAATACATCTGGGAGAAAGACACAGGTATGGAAAATAGCCACAGCATAAAATCTAGAGGACAGTTAATTCCAAGACAGTGTTTAAGCGCTTACGTGTTTTTGTGAGGAGATAGCTGGATGACCTAGTGTGGAACAGTTCTGAGAACAAATGTTTGGTAAGAGAACATATATTTTACATGATAGGCAACATAAAGTAATTGTAGTTTCTAGACTCAAAAAAGAAGCATAATGAGAGATTCACGTGGAATAATGATGCGAGAAGACACAAGGCATGGGTTTCGTTTCTGAAGCTACTGCAGTGCATAAGCATAACTGTGGATCGAACAGAGAGAATTGTAGTCAGGGACTGGCAGTCCTTGATGACTGAATGCCAGGGGTAGAGCTGGTAACGGGAGGAGACAAAATACTGTACCTGAAATAACTTGAGATTTCTCTTCTGGGTTACTTCTGACACCTGGAGAAACTGAGCAAGGTTGTCAACTGAGGATGGGTGAGTTTGTTGGCAACTTGTATGGTGGAGAGTATTTGTAATCGAACCAGTGGGTTTAAGTCCCAGTCAACCATTTCCTAAGAATGTAGTAAACGGGGCTTCAGTTTCCTCAATTTTAAAAGGAACGAACAATACCTACATTATAAGATTGTTGCAAAAGATAGAAAGAAATAAAGAACATGACACATGTGTTGTTTGTTAGTCTCATTCAGTTTTTCATGTTAAGCTAGTTTACGTGCACATGTTTTCCTTGTTGTCAGCTGCAGAGAATGGTGGAGTTAGAGCCAGAGATGCTCTAAAGGCAGAGAGATGTTTCTGAAAATTTTGCGTGTAAGTCGCACTAACAGATTTTCAGAAGGACTAGAAATAGTTTTTCAAATGGCCTACAAACCAACTGTTGTCATCAGTAATAAAAATGCAAGATTATAGGATGCACTCATGTACTAAATTTCCATTTGTGAGAACTCTTCCTGGGATTATGCATTCTAAAGAGGAAGAGAGCTAGTGAATGCTCAGATATATTTAATTCCTAGCATTTCTGAAATAGAAACGTTTAAGCTTTCCTTTTATGAGAAAAGGAATGCTGTGACTCAGTGGGAGGCTTATTATTAACATGTTGTAAAATCTTAGAAATATGGTACTTTATGACTTTTGAGGTGCAAAGCGGGAGTTTTTCCTACTATTCATTTGTAAATACACAGGCTAATTTTCTGTAAATGAAAGTTTGTCTACCTTTAGGTAAGACAGCTAGGAAGGCCCCAAAGTGTGTTCAAAGTGATGGTTGAGTGAGGTTTAGGAAGTTTTGCTGCCCTTTCAAACCTCATTCATTCAACATCATCATCCCACCACCAGAAAAGGTGCAAGATAATTGCTAACAAGCAAGATAAGTAATCAAGTTGTAGAAATAGTTGATTGTCACCAGAGACAGGGAAAAAAAATTGCAGAGTTATAGCAAAAAATATTTGAGAAAAGTCTGCACAGAAAATGAAGTTAGTGGAAGAAGAAGATCAAAACTAAAGATCCGCAGGGGTACTTCAGACGCCGCAGGATACTGAGCGTAGTAATGGGCTCGAGGAGTGGCCACTCCAGGCTGATGCTGTGAAGCGAGAGGTTCAGGAGTGTTTGTATGGCACTTCTCCAAGGGCAGGAGCTGATGGCCCTGGCGGCAACTTCTGTAAGCCTTTGAGGGCTTCAGGGGCTGACTTTCACATCAGTCTGTGCTCAAGACTATGGCTGGTCTGCTCAACACATTCATTCATTCATTCATTTATGGCTGCGTTGGGTCTTTGTTGCTGCGCGCGGGCTTGCTCTAGCTGCGGCGGGCGGGGGCTGCTCTTCATTGCGGTGCGCGGGCTTCTCATTGCGGTGGCTTTTCTTGTTGCGGAGCACGGGCTCTAGGCACGTGGGCTTCAGTAGTTGTGGCACATGGACTCAGTAGTTGTGGCTCGTGGGCTCTGGAGCGCAGGCTCAGTAGTTGTGGTGCACGAGCTTAGTTGCTCTGCGGCGTGTGGGATCTTCCCGGACCAGGGCTCGAACCCGTGTCCACCTGCATTGGCAGGCGGATTCTTAATCACTGTGCCACCAGGGAAGTCCTGCTCAGCACATTTAAAAAGAGGAAGCTGGGATTTGGGTACCTGGATGTTATTGCCATTTTTCAAATTTTTATTTGCAATATACGTTGAGTGAGAAAAACATAAATGATAATGTGAGGTCCATAGATGTTGTACAAAGATAGAACATTGTTCGTTAGAAACTAGAGAGGAAAATCTAAGCTATACAAAGCCTGTAGCAGAGAAGCTGCTTTGACCCTTTGAAACATGTCTCAAAATAATGAGCTATATCAGAACAGCTCATGTAAGTTTTATAAGAATTTTTTAGTGTGAAAAAGGGAAGAAAAATTAGAAAATTAAGCCCAGTGAAAGACTTTGATTATGTAGAAATCTGGAAACTCTTGGGAAAAAATAGGCTAAGATCGCTCAAGCAGTTCTGCACCAGTGGGATATACCATCCTGGTGGTACTGATGTGTTTATCACCCTGTGGAATGTGTTGAGTGTCGTGAAAAGATGCCTCATTTACCTGTAACTAGCTTTGGTAAAGGTAGGATTGTTCACTGTTTAAGTGGTAAGAAAGAGCGGCACGCTTATGATGTAGTGTGTTATAGAAGCCAGGGATGTAAACATTTCACTGTGCCCAGGGCAGCCCTCACAGCAAAGGCCAAAGGTTAGTATTGCCAAGGTTTAGAAACCCTGATCTGATACACGGAATAAAAGAGTAAGGCCTCTGTATCTCTTTGTGTTTCTCAGTTATTTGTGGTTTTCAAATGACCTGCCATAAAGAACAGTATTTTTAATTTCCAATCCTTTGTGGACCTATAACTTTTGTAAAATGCTATGAAAATTTCATGGCAGTGTCAAATTGCTGTAATAATTACTGAATACTTTCAATTTCTGTACTCCTCATGGATGAAAAGCAAAGTGTTTACAGATCAGCACCAATCTGGACATTTTAAGTAACACTATTTTGGAGCTTTTGTCTCTGAATATTCTGTAATAAACTTGTGTAATTTTTGAAATTAAAGAAAAGAAGTCTAAAAAAGTTTTGTGTAGTATTTATGACAGTTTGGCAACAGGAACTGCTTGATGGAAAACAAATGTGAAATTTGTTGAAACTTCCACAGTTAACAATCCCTGTTTTGGTTTTTATATCACCGTATCTAGAGAACATGTGTAAGTTTAGGACAAAGGTGTTTGGTCATTTGCCAGCCCTTGGCCACCCCATCATCCCAGACCCCAGGCTGATAGCCTCAGCACTGCTTCTGTGGACCCCTGAGACAGCCTCAGTCTTTCTTAATGCCATACTGATGGAAGCCACTACCATTTTAAGGGTGTCAGTATCAGATATGAAACCTACTTATCATCCTGAATTAAGTTCAGAAGGCCTTTTGAGTATAATACCTTGATTGTCTTTAACCTTTTATTTTCTTTCTGATTTTTCTTTTTACAGCCTTTCTGATTTATCAACGTTATTACAAATCTCAAATCAAAGATTTTTCATGTGCTGGTCTCATCTCATGTGTACTATTCAAAATCTTAATCATGGTAAAAGAAATTCATATCTTCATTGTATTTTATTACCATAGTTGCTGTGACAAAAGTATATCTTTAGCTGAAACAGAAATTATAGTAAAAACAACCATTGGTCTAGGGAAGAAAGGTATACCTTTAAGGTATACCTTAAAGGTATACCTAGGTTCATGTTTGTCAGAAGTAAAGTCTTTGAGGAGCTGTGATTCATTTGTCTATAGCTTGTTAGTTTCTTTTATTCATTCGTTTCACAAATATTTGTTAACCACCTTCTACATGTCCATCAGGCGCTATTCTCGATGACTGAGATCCATCAGAAGAAAACAGGCAAAACCTTCTGCCCCTGTCTGGAACTTGCATGGAATTTTTTCTTAGCAGCCTAAACACTCATAAAGCTCTCTAGTTTTAACAGCACAGAAATAGAATGTCGCATGGGTTTCCCTTTTGTAAGCATTGATATTATCAGCTGTGAAGTTAAACAATAATGTTGCAGTAAGTGTGTACAAGGTAAGAATCACAAAATCAGTCTGTCTTTCTAGACTGTGCATCCTCTTTCTTTAAAGCTGGGATCTCTACTACCTTGTAGGCGTATAGCCAGTATAAAATGTGAAAAAGAATGCAAAAGCATGGTGAAAAATGTAAATTGTTATATATAATCAGGCTTTTTTTTTTTTAATCAGAAACCCTAATGATGAAAAATATAGATCTATCCGGATTGGAAACACAACTTTTTCTACTAGACTCTTGCCTGTCAGAGGAGCTGTTGAATGTTTATTTGAAATGGGCTTTGAAGAGGTAAGTATGTTCACGGTTTCTTCTCTGCAGTTCATGTACAGAGCATTCATTATAATGTTGATAATTTCTAATAAGAATATTTTTATTGATTGATTCATTTTGGAAAACTGTGGAACTCGTTATTTCTTCACTTACTCTACATTGAAAAGTCACAGTCAATATGCTTTAAATTCACAGTAAAATATAACAACTCTCCCACAGGGAGAATTCTTACAATCTCAGTCCTTTAGAATAGGGAGGTCAGGCATGCAACCTGACTAAATTGTGGTTCTCTTTAGACTTTTAGCAAAAACCCGCTATGTGAGCAAACATGAATTGCTGATGGGGGTCCAACCACCTGTCTCCAGTAAGAAATGAGAAGAGTAAAAACAGAAAAGTTGAGTTTAGTTGCCACGCATAAGGGTTCCCTTCTGTGACAGGAGAAAAGAATCTCAGTGGGTTTTTTTGTGTTTAGGTCAAAAGAAAAGCTTGGTGTTTCCATGGTGTGGAATCTTGTGGCATAGTTTAATTTTATGACACAATGAAAGTAGCTTTCAAGATGATGAGTTTTCTTTATGCATATATGCTTAACCATTTCTAGTTTATGGAATACTGAGAGAGGTCCAGCCAGGTTCTAAAGGCCAAGCAGTCAGTAGCAGTCAACTGGCAAGACCGTAGCAGCTGTTGCTGAGTTGCTCTGGGATGTACTTTCCTCCCCGCCTCTCTGCTTCCCTCCCCTGATTCTGTTTCAGGCCTTGGGAATATAGTGGTGAACTAGTTAGATAAGAGCTCCCATCTCACATGGAGCTTGCATTCCTGTAGGTTAGACAGACAGTAGGTGTGAAAACAAAGATGAGCACAAAGAAGAAAATAAGGCACGAAAAGAACATCATAAGCAACTGTAGTGATGGGCTGCTGTGTAAGGACGAGCGCTCAGGGGAGGCCCCTGAGGAGATCATGTTTGAGCTGGGACCTGAGTGCTGAGAAGCAATTCAAATACCTGACGTTCTCAGGTGAGGGTTTTTCAGGCACAAAGATCCACATGTGTGGAGGATCTCTAGCAGGAGTAGCCTTGGCATAGAAAGTGGCCACAGAGGCAGGCCTGGGGTTTGGGGAACTGTGGTAAAGATTGGACTTTATGACGAGTGGGATGGGAAGCCATTGAAAGGTTTTAAGCAGGGAAGAGTATTTTTGAAGATTGCTCTAGCTGTTGTAAAGAGAATATTCTGGATGTTCTGGATGGGGGCAAGGGGTAAAGCAGGGAGGCCAGTTATAAAGCTTATCACGTTAGTCTCAATGAGAAATGGTAGTGGTTTGTCTAGACTCCATGAGGACAGGCTTTGTGTCTGTGTTGCTCCCTGTGTGCTGGCTGCTAGGAAAGGAGCAGAGCAGGTTGGCACCCAGTAAATATTTGTGGAATTAAAGACCGACAGCAGTGGAGATGGCGGAGTAGTGGGATCCAGGATTTCTTTTTGAAGCAGTCTGTGGGACTTGCCGATGAACTAGGTGTGGGATGTAAGGAAAAGGAAGGAATCAGGGTGACGTCTGGGTTTTGGTTTGAGCAACTGAGTGGATGGGAGTACCATTCATCGAGGTTGAAAAATCTTGGAGAGTAGCAGGTATCAGGGGAGAAAAAATGACCCGTCTTTTGGATAATTATAACTGGTATACTGTTAAATATTCAAGTAGAGGTGTCAAGGAGAGAGTTGGCTGTATGAGTCTTTGATGATTCAAAAGGAGAGGGCAGGGTGGAGTATAAATTATGGTGTCATCTGCTCGTAGTTGCTCACAGACATCTGAACCTAAAGAATTTAAAACTATAGATGGGGCAAATTGAGAACATTGATGAATTTGTTCAAGGAAATGCAGATTTTTGAGAGTCAAATGACAGGAAAATTAAGTAAATGACAACTGGAGACGGTTGAAGTGTTTCAGTTTCTCATTGTTTCTCATTGTTTCTCAAGTGTCACAGATTCAGTGGAATCATATTTATCTTTCATTCAGCAAATACTTGAGTGCCAGGAGGGATGACCAACCGTGCTCTAGTTTGCCAGGGACTGTCCTGGTTTTAGCAGTGGAAGTCCAGCCCCGCAGAAAACCCCTCAGTCCCAGGCAAACTTGTAAGTTGGTCACGCCAGTGCCAGGTAACAAGCCAGACTGAGACTTGCAGTAGTGTTTGATGCAAGTAGAGTCACAATTTCAGAAAAGATGATCATGCTTTAAGACTAATTTATACTTAGAGTTTCTGGCTGGCTTTGGACTTCACACGGTAGGAAGTAAATGTTTTATCAGTGTTAGCCAACGGAGCTGAGACTGAACTCTACCACCAGAAAGAAACTTGGTGGGCTTTGAGATGAAGTAGGAATCCAAGACCTATCCTGAAATTTTCAGTTGCACATTAAAATCCTGGACACCTTTGCGCCCACTTGTCCCTGAGGCTGCATTCTTGTTTATGAAAATTCTGAGGAGGAGGTTGAGAAAGATTGGGATTCAAATGGTCGTGTGACCCATCAGGCTGCCTTAGTGGAGTAGTTCTTGCTGGGAGCTGCACCCACCCTCGCGGAGGATGGGGCATCGAGGGCCGTAGTTTTGGTTGTCTTGGTGACTGGAAGATGTCACCAGCGTTTAGCGAGCAGGGATGGGGTTGACGCACATCTGGCAGTGAGAATTGTCTCACCAAGAGTGCGTTGAGAAACATAGATTTTGTTAAATACTAGAATCCTCGTTGGTTTCTTAAAATGTTTTTGGGTCTAGTGCATTAAGCCTGTAGTTTTGTCCTTTTATGAAAATACAGTGCTGTCGATTAAACTTTTTCGTACAGACACTTCAGTCATAATCATACATTCTTTTAGGACTGGTCCTGAAAAGATGGAAGGGAAGGGAGCAGCCTCTGTCTCACCGGGGCCCTCTCTGGGGTGTGGACCAGACAGACCCACATGGCTGTCAGGCTCTCCCGCCGCCGGCCACGGTGTCGTGTACCTTCCTCAGTGCCGCTCCATTCACAATGTGAGATCAGAGGCCTCCATGCTTGGTTTTAACCCAGGAGTCTGGTTTCTCTTCCCAGAGCTCATCATAGATAGGAAGTGGTTCCTTTCTCCTGTTGGAAAATTCACTGTGTTCCAATTTGTGCCAATCGTCGTGTATGTAATCATCACAACTGTAGAAATGCTTTTTGCTCAACCCTTCAAGCTATTTGTACAGGCTTGTGGGTTTTGATCTCTGTTCAGTCTCAGGTGGAATCAGTTATAGCGTAGCGATTAAGGTCATGCAGTTTGAATCCTTGCTCTGACGGCTGGTAGTGTCAGGCAGGTAGATTATTTAACTTCTCTGAGCCTTCATATTTCCATATGAAAAGCGGGGATAAACCCAATACCTACCTTTCAAGGTGGTTGTAAGAATTCTTCAGATAATGTGGGTAAAGTGCTTTTTAGCACAGTACCTAGAAACACATAAATGCAGTAAATGGTAGTAGTCTTTTTTACAGCTGTTTTGGGTAATACATGGAGATTGCTGGCCTCGTCCAGCTTTTTCAAAAGGATTCACGTGGAATTGATTTTCATGTCGTGGTGGAGTAATGTATTGGTCAGTTGATTCCTGTAGATCTGCCATCACCAGGGAAATAAGGTCATTCTCAGTTGTGGAGCTGAATTTAAATGCTCACAGTCTACAGGTTGGTCCACTGCGTATTGTAACAACTGTGTTATCTCATTTGCAGTTGGTGGAATTACTGTTTTAACATTGTTGCTTCTCAACACCTTAAACCTTGATGGAATATATTTTCATTTCACTTTTTTGTTTGTTTTGTAATTTACTATTTTACATTGTGAGCTTTGTTGTAATATTTATTGTACCTCAGAGCACTCTGATTATATTATGTGGATTCATTAAATGAATCACTTCTTAAAGAATCAGATTTTTATTGTTTGATGGTTTGTTTTTGTTTGGACCACCTTTGTATTACTAAATAGCAATAGTTTTTCCATAGTTTTGAATTGACCCTCAGGATGTAATTTTTGTTATCTTGGAAGAATTAGTGAACTCCATACACAGACTTCTAGTCATGTAGCTATTCTTAAAGACTTGAGTTTAGAAGATTCAAAGGTTGTTATATAACTTCTTACTGGTTTTATGTGACCAGTGATCATTCTGAATGGCTGTATCTATAGTATCATTATTTCATAGGGAATTTCATGGAGAATAGTTGTATCATATACTACTGCAGAGAAGATAGGAATGTTCATTTTTGCATCTCTTAGGAGGCTTTCTGACTCATTACAGTGTTTCTAAAAGATAAAGTATTTTTCTGAAGGTCTTTTGAATGAATAAAACAGGTTAAACATTTTATGCTAAGAAGGAGACATATTTTCTTAATTTTCTAGTATACCTTTGCCTGTATTTTTTTTTAAAAGTGCCAAAATGGTAAGAAAAGAGAAAGATTGTTAAAATATGATGTGTTCTGTAGTATTGGCTCCATTTTATATATACTGTGTAAGAATGAATGTCAGTATAAAGCAAAGGTTAAAATTTTCCCTAATTTTATAAATTCCAGGGAGAAACCCATCTTATCTTTCCTAAAAAAGCTTCAGTGGAGCAGCTGCAAAAAATTCGTGACCTGATTGCCATAGAGAGAAGTAGCAGATTGGATGGATCAGATAAGAGCCACAAAGCAGAATTATCTCAGCAACTTGCAGCCAGCACCCAGCTTCCTACAGCACAGCCTTCCAGTCCTAATGGGTTAACCCAGCATCCAGGGAACAGTGAAGGGCAGTCATCAAATCCACTGTCCGCTCCAATGGTAATATTAGAATTAAACCTTCCTTGACTGCTCCTTTCAAAGTGTTGATATAGCAAAAGCTTTAAAATAGGACTGTTCCAGAATTTATGTCTCAGTCATTCTTGGTTCTTATAGTTCTAATACGTTCAAATGTCCTGAGCTCTTTTAAAAAATTGTCAGATCTGTAACAAAAGTGGGGAAATGACTGTCTTTTATTTGGACTTTTAAATGTTACCTTGTGGCTTATTGTTTCTGAGGCAGCCAGGGTTTTATTTAATTTATTATTTGTAAGTGTACCTGTTGCCGTGGCACTTAAACCAGTTGCACGGATTAACGTATGTCTTTAACCTAGAAAAAGTAAAGGACTTGCTAGACAGATGTGTGGCCATCAAGTAAGATTTTCTCTATTGCTTTGAGACTTCTGATGTAATACCTGCTGCTGTCTACCATGGAATTATTAATTCCAACAACCTACCATTATCAGCACCTCAATTCAATAAAAAATCGGCTTCTTTAGGCTTAAGGTAAATAATCATTAATTTATTGATAGTGGTGCTAGCATATACATATATACTTCTGAAAAACTGAAGTCAAACTACTGATGTCTTACAGGCATTCTCGGTATACTTAAATGACCTTATTTAATGGGAAGTTATCCTGTTTACAAAAAAAAATCCCTTTTAATAAAGGTCCTTAAGCATTTTACTCCTAAATTTTCACTGTCAGAAAAATTGTCATGGCTTTTCTATAGTAATTGTATCAGTACGCAGCTTAAACTCATGTCCTCTTTTAATTTTGGTGAAACACCTGGTTGCTCTCCTCCATACGCTGGAACTCTACATCTACTTTAACGTCAGTTATTAAATCTACCCTTAATTTTCTCCAGCTGAATAATTGGAGAGCCTTTAACCTGACCTCCCTGGTAGTCAGATGATGGGCAGTCATTCCTTAGTGTAGGCTGGGGATACCCTAAGCTTGTCTTTAAAAAATAAAGAATTGAAGGTGGTAGGGGCTGGCAGGGAAAGA
>NW_006792323.1:1455959-1479828 GCF_000442215.2 Lipotes vexillifer | reverse complement strand
GCTGGCAGGGAAAGAGAGAGTGTCTGTCCTTTTGAATAATAATTCTTTTATTTATTTATTCGCTCATTCATTCATTCATTCATTGGCTGCGTTGGGTCTTCATTGCTGCACGTGGGCTTTCTCTAGTTGTGGAGAATGGGGCTACTGTTCCTTGCAGTGCAGAGGCTTCTCATTGTGGTGGCTTCTCGTTGCGGAGCACGGGCTGTAGGTGCACGGGCTTAAGTAGTTGTGGCACGTGGGCTTCAGTAGTTGTGGCTCGTGGGCTCTAGAGCACAGGCTCAGTAGTTGTGGCGCACGGGCTTAGTTGCTCCGCGGCATGTGGGATCTTTCCGGACCAGGGCTCGAACCCGTATCCCCTGCATTGGCAGGCAGATTCTTAACCACTGTGCCACCAGGGAAGCCCCTGAATAATAATTCTTGATGAGTGGTTTCCCAGCTTTTTTTGTGGAGGGTTAGCTCTTCTAAAACATATTCTTTTGTGCCTCAGTTGCCTTAGGTTAATGTTTAAGTCTTTAAAATATTTCTCCTCTCATTTGCTTCAGAGCTAATGTTTGTTTATACTAATAGTAAACACAGCTCTTGTTTATGAATGCTCCCAAGAAACTGTTACTGGATACTATTGGACCAACTAGTAATGATATTAAGTGGTCGTGGGATCAGGTAAGAGCATATGTGAAAGCTTAATAAACTGTAAAGGACTTAAAGGTTTGCTCTTGGTAACAGTAATCTTTCTGTAAAGTATCTCAGCTGCTTCATTCAGAACAAAGTTACCACAGAGTAACAGAAAAGTGGGACTACTTAACTCTATTGGGACAGCATAGTAACCCTAGCCAGTCCAGTCCTTAGGACACTGGTTTCCACTCTTTTTTGATTGTACATCTTACCAGTGATAAAATGTTGAATGCATAACCCAATAGTGTCTATTTACTTATGAGTTACATACTTCTATGGGTATGTGTTAACGTACCTTATACAGGACTCATGTACAGGATTAAAGCATGTCATTACACCTCTGGGTAACAGGTCGTCATCAGTTTTGCAGTTAAGGCTGATACAGGGGCTTCCCTGGTGGCGCAGTGGTTAAGAATCGCCTGCCAATGCAGGGGACACGGGTTTGAGCCCTGGTCCGGGAAGATCCCACATGCCGCGGAGCAGCTAAGCCCGTGCGCCACAACTACTGAGCCCGTGATCCACAACTACAGAAGCCCGCATGCCCCAGCTACTGAAGCCCGTGCGCCTAGAGCCTGTGCTCTGCAACAAGAGAAGCCACAACAACGAGAAGCCCACACGCCACAACGAAGAGTAGTCCCCGCTCACCCCAACTAGAGAAAGCCCACGTGCAGCAACGAAGACCCAACACAGCCAAAAATAAAAAAATAAATAAATTTATTTTAAAAAGGCTGATACAGATAGAGAAACATTTAACCTCTTTCTTGGTTTTTAGCACCTTTTATTATGAGTCTTCTAATTAAAGTGTTAGACTGTACCTTTTAAGATTCCTTGCTTTATCTTTTGTTGAATCTCAATAGTACAGTTTAAAATGCACAGTACTAACCAGTCTTACAGAAAAGCATAATGCAGGAAACCATTTTATTTTACAAAATAGCTCTTTTCTGGACTAAGTAGAATTTATTTTAGTGTTCTGGCTCAGCAAATCCATTCAGATTTTCTGAATTTTCTTTAACCTCTTTCCTTTTTTTAAAAAAAAAATTTTATTCCTAACCTTGCAATTCAGTTATAGATTTTGTTTTAATTTTGTTTTAATTTATTTTATTTCTTTATTTTTGGCTGTGTTGGGTCTTCGTTGCTGCGCATGGGCTTTCTCTAGTTGTGGTGAGTGGGGCATGCTCTTCGTTGCAGTGCACGGGCTTCTCATTGCAGTGGCTTCTCGTTGTGGAGCATGGGCTCTAGGTGTGCGGGCTTCAGTTGTTGTGGCACGCAGGCTCAGTAGTTGTGGCTCGAGGGCTCTAGAGCACGGGCTCAGTAGTTGTGGCGCACCGGCTTAGTTGATCCGTGGCGTGTGGGATCTTCCCGGACCAGGGCTCAAACCTGTGTCCCCTGCATTGGCAGGCGGATTCTTAACCACTACACCACCAGGGAAGCCCCTCAGTTATAGTTTGAGGTCTTTAATTACTTACCAGAAAGGGCCTGGATACTACACTAAAAACAAATTTTCATTCTATTGTCAAAACGAATTTAGAGTTTAGAAGAAAACAAACGTTCGCAAACACATATGCTCTTAGAAGCCTACTGTATATTAACCCTTACTTCTTGAGTCCCTGGGACAAAGTATCTTTTTCTGTATTCCTTAAGGGAGTTGGGAGAAATTAGAATGAATCTTGTTTTTTATAGCCAACTCCTGGTTCCATGGATCACTGAAGTACACATTTTAAAAAAGTATTTTGTTATTTAAGCTTTTATCACCATTAATTGCTGTATTACAGAGTTTGACAATTATTTTCTCCTCCCTTTCTCATTTTGAGTGGGGATACTAACTGAGAATTAAAATGGTCCAAGTAAAGCAGCAGGAGAGAGATTAACAAAGCATGTGACTGCATATAAACTAGACAAATCCTGAGCACTGTTGAGTGTCACAACTAATATATTTCTTTGGTTGAAACTGTATCAAGTAAAATTTGGAAATATAAGACAAGGTGATAGTCATTGATGTTGAAGGTTGCCAGTAAGTTTCTCCCTTAAGATATAAAGTATTGGAATATACCGGTGCTCGATAAATGGTGATGTAGTTAGAAATTTATTTTGCTGCTTTTTCTGGATAGTTTATGTAAATGAATGATACACTGCATAGTCTTTTGCTTCTGGCTTCTTTTACTTTGTATGTTTTTGAGGTTTATCCATATTGCAGAATGTATTAGTATTTTTTTCCTTTTTATTGCTGAATAGCATTCCATGGTGGACATTTGGGTTTGCCATGTTTGCCTGTTATGGACAATGCTGCTATGAATGTCCACATACCAGGCTTTGTGTGGGCAGATGTTTTCATTTCTCTTGGGTAGATTCCTAGAAGTGGAACCACTGGGCTGTATGACAAGTTTATGTTTATTGCTTTAAGAAATTGCAAGCTGCTTTCCAGAGCTGTTGCACCTTTTTACATTCTAACCAGCAGAGTGTGAAGGTTCCGATTTCTCAGTATTCTCATTGATAATTGTTAATGTCTTTTTTATTATAGCCATTTTAGTCGATGTTAAGTAGTATCTCATTGTGGCTTTAATTTGTATTTTCCTAATGACCAAACTGATTTCTTAAATTTGCTGGTTATACATGCTGAGTAGTGTTCTTATATGAAATAACTTCCTGATAACCCTTTATATATTTTTATGCCCTTTGCCTTCCAAAAGCAGGTTCAAAACAGCAAAGATAGTTTTTCAAAGACTGAGCCTCAGAGTGTTAGAAGCATTGTTTCCAATTTTGCAACTTTATCTAGGTTGAAAGCATGTGACTCTGAAGTATGATTTGCTTAAAATAAGTCTTTGGCAGTTATTGCACATAGTCTAAATGTATGCTTTTATTTGATATGTGACTGCTTTTAGAATGTGTATGAAGTTGTTGAGGACTTTGCATCAACACTTTTATCACTCTAGAAATTTTTGCCCATTGTGTATATGACTATATATGTATCTGTTTAAAAGGATTATCATTTGCGATTATATTATTGAAATTATAAAAATAATACTAGATAATGATAAATAACAAAATTAGTTGACTTTTTAAATGAACATATATTTTTTATTTTTTTAAATTTAACTTTTATTTTATATTGGAGTATAGTTGATTTACAGTGTTGTTAGTTTTGGGTGTGTAGCGAAGTGGTTTAGTTATACGTATACACGTATCAATTCTTTTTTAGGTTCTTTTCACATATAGGTTATTACAGAACATTGAGTAGAGTTCCCTGTGCTATACAGTAGGTCCTTGTTGATTACCTGTTTTATATATAGTAGTGTGTATATGTTAATCCCAAACTCCTCATTTATCCCTCTCCTAGACCTTTCCCCTTTGGTAACCATGTTTGTTTTTGAAGTCTGTGAGTCTGTTTCTGTTTTGTAAATAAGTTCATTTGTATCATCTTTTTAGATTCCACATAGAAGTGATATCATATGATATTTGTCTTTCTCTGTCTGACTTACTTGATCATCTCTAGGTGCATCCATGTTGCTGCAAATGGCATTATTTCATTCTTTATTGTGGCTGAGTGGTATTCCAGTGTGTGTGTGTGTGCGCGCGCGCACGCATGTATACACATCACATCTTTATTCATTCATCTGTCGATGGATATATTGGTTGTTTCCATGTCCTGGCTATTGTAAACAGAGCTGCAATGAACATTGGGGTGCATGTATCTTTTTGAGTTATGGTTCTCTCTGGATATATGCCCAGGATGTGGGATTGCTGGGTCATATGGTAGCTCTAGTTTTAGTTTTTTAAGGAACCTCCATACTGTTCTCCATCGTAATTGTACCAATTTACATTCCCACCAACAGTGTAGGAGGGTTCTCTTTTCTCCACACCCTCTCCAGCATTTATTATTTGTAGACTTTTTGATGATGGCCATCCTGACCGGTGTGAGGTGATACCTCATTGTAGTTCTGATTTGCATTTCTCTAATAATTAGCGATGTTGGGCATCTTTCCATGTGCTTTTTGGCCATCTGTATGTTTTCTTTAGAGAACTGTCTATTTAGGGCTTCTGCACATTTTTTGATTGTGGTGGGTTTTTTGGTTTTTTCTTTTTGATATTGGGCTGCATGAGCTATTTATGTATTTTGGAGACTAATCCCTTGTCAGCTGCTTCATTTGCAAATATTTTCTCCCATTCTGTGGGTTGTCTTTTAATTTTGTTTATGGTTTCCTTTGCTGTGCAAAAGCTTTTAAGTTTAATTAGGTCTCATTTGTTTATTTTCTTTTTATTTTCGTTACTCTGGGAGACAGATCCAAAAAGATATTTCTGCAATTTATATCAGACAACGTTCTGCCTATGTTTTCCTCTACCAGTTTTATAGTATCCGGTCTTACATTTAGGCCTTCAATCCATTTTATCATTACTTTTGTGTATGATGTTAAAGAATGTTGTAATTTCATTCTTTTACATGTAGCTGTCCAGTTTTCCCAGCACAACTTATTGAAGAGGCTGTCTTTTCTCCATTGTATATTCTTGCCTCCATTGTCATAGATTAATTGACCATAGGTGCATGGGTTTATTTCTGGGCTTTGTATCCTGTTCCGTTGATCTATATTTCTGTTTTTGTGCCAGTACTATACTGTTTTGATGACTGGAGCTTTGTAGTATAGTCTGAAGTTAGGGAGCCTGATTCCTCCAGCTCTGTTTTTCTTTCTCAGGATTGCTTTGGCTATTCGGGGTCTTTGTGTCTCCATACAAATTTTAAGATTTTTTTTTGTTCTAGTTCTATGAAAAATGCCATTGATAGTTTGATAGGGATTACACTGAATCTCTAGATTGCCTTGGTTAGTATAGTCACTTTGACAGTATTGACTTTTCCAATCCAAGAACATAGTATATCTTTCCATCTGTTTGTGTCATCTTCAACTTCTTTCATCAGTATCTTATAGTTTTCTGAGTACAGGTCTTTTGCCTCCTTAGGTAAGTTTATTCCTAGGTATTTTATTCTTTTTGATGTGATGGTACATGGGATTGTTTGTTTAATTGCTCTTTCTGATCTTTCACTGTTAGTGTATAGAAACAACAGATTTCTGTGTATTAACTTTGTATCGTGCAACTTTACTGAATTAGATGAGCTCTAGTAGTTTTCTGGTGGCATCTTTAGGATTTTCTATGTATACTATCTTGTCATCTTCAAACAGTGACGGTTTTACTTCTTCTTTTCCTATTTGGATTCCTTTTATTTCTTTTTTTTTCTCTGATTGCTGTGGCTAGGACTTCCAAAACTATGTTAAATAACAGTGGCAAGAGTGGACATCCTTGTCTCATTCCTGATCTCAGAGTAAATGCTTTCAGCCTTTCACCGTTGAGTATGATGTTAGCTGTAGGTTTGTCATATATGGCCTTTATTATGTTGAGGCAGTTTCCCTCTGTGCCCACTTTCTGGAGAGTTTTTCTCATAAATGGGTGTTGAATTTTGTCAGAAGCTTTTTCTGCATCTATTGAGATGATCATATGGATTTTATTCTTCAATTTGTGGATATGGTGTATCACACTGATTGGTTTGCAGATATTGAAGAATCCTTGCATTCCTGGGATAAATCACACTTGATCATGGTGTATGCTTCTTTTAATGTGTTGTTGGATTTGGTTTGCTAGTATTTTTTTAAGAATTTTTGCATCTATGTTCATTAGAGATGCTGGCCTGTAATTTAATTTTTCTGGTGGTGTCTTTGTCTGGTTTGGGTATCAGGGTGATGGTGGCCTCATACAATGAGTTTGGCAGTGTTCCTTCCTCTGCAATTTTTTGGAATAGTTTCAGAAGGACAGGTGTTAACTCTTCTCTAAATGTTTGATAGAGTTCACCTGTGAAGCCATCTGGTACTGGACTTTTGTTTGTTGGAAGATTTTTAATCTCAGTTTTAATTTCACTGCTTGTGATTGGTCTGTTCATGTTTTCTGTTTCTTCCTGGTTCACTCTTGGAAGATTGTTCCTGTCTAAGAATTTGTCCATTTCTTCTAGGTTGTTCATTTTATTGGCATAGAGTTGCTTGTAGCAGTCTCTTATGATCCTTTGTATTTCTGTGGTGTCAGTTGTAACTTCTTTTTCATTTCTAGTTTTGTTGATTGAGCCCTTTCCCTTTTTTTCCTTCACGAGTCTGGCTAAAGGTTTATCGATTCTGTTTATCTTTTCCAAGAACCAGCTGTTAACTTTCATTGACATTTTATGTTGTTTTTTTCATCTCTATTTCATTAATTTCTTCTCTGAACTTTATGATTTCTTTTCTTCTACTAACTTTGGGTTTTGTTTGTTCTTCTTTCTCTAGTTGCTTTAGGTGTAAAGTTAGGTTGTTTCTTTGAGATTTTTCTTGTTTCCTGAGGTAAGATTGTATTACTGTAAACTTCCCTCTTAGAACTGCTTTTGCCGGGTCCCATAGGTTTTGAATCATCGTGTTTCATTTTCATTTGTCTCTAGTTATTTTTCTATTTCCTCTTTGATTTCTTCATTGATCCATTGGTTGTTTAGTAACGTATTGTTTAGCTTCCACGTGTATGTGTTTTTTTATTTTTTTTCTTGTAGTTGATTTCTTATCTCATAGTGTTGTGGTCGGAAAAGATGCTTGATATGATTTCAGTTTTCTTAAATTTGCCGAGGTGTGCTTTGTGACCCAGCATGTGATCTATCCTGGAGAATGTTCCATGTGCATTTGAGAAGAATGTGTATTCTCCTGCTTTTGAATGGAATGCTCTATAAGTATCAAGTCCATTGGTCTAATGTGTCATTTAAGGCCTGTGTTTCCTTAGTTTTTGTCTGGATGGTCTGTCCATTGCTGTAAGAGGGGTGTTAAAGTCCCCCACTATTATTGTGTTACTGTTGTTTTGTCCTTTTATGGCTGCTAAGATTTGCCTTATGTATTGAAGTGCTCCTGTGTTGGGTGCATATATATTTACTTGATCATTATGTAGTGTCCTTCCTTATCTCTTGTAACAGTCGTTATTTTTGATTTCCATTTGCATGGAATATCTTTTTCCATCCCCTCACTTTCAGTCTGTATGTGTCCCTGATCTGAAGTTGTATTGAAGTGCTCCTGTGTTGGGTGCATATATATTTACTTGATCATTATGTAGTGTCCTTCCTTATCTCTTGTAACAGTCGTTATTTTTGATTTCCATTTGCATGGAATATCTTTTTCCATCCCCTCACTTTCAGTCTGTATGTGTCCCTAGATCTGAAGTTGGGTCTCTTGTAGACAGCATATATATGGGTTTTGTTTTTGTATCCATTCAGCCAGTCAGTTTTTTGGTTGGAGCATTTAATGCATTTACATTTAAGGTAATTATCAATATGTACGTTCTTATTGCCATCTTGTTAATTGTTTTGGATTTGTTTTTGTAGGTTTTTTTTCTTCCCTTCCTCTTTTGTTTGCTTCTCTTGTGATTTGATGCCTGTCATTAGTGTTGTTTGGACTGCTTTTTCTTTTTTGTGTGTGTATCTATTGTAGATTTTTAATTTGCTGTTACCATGAGGTTTTGATATAGCAGTCTATATACAAACATGATTGTTTTAAGTCGCTGGTCTTTTAATTTCTAATGCACTTCCAATATCCTGCATGTGTACTCTCTTCTTCTCACAATTGCTGGGTTTGGTATCATATTTGTGTGTGGATGATTTCCTACCTTTACTCTATGTTTGCCTTTAATGGTGAGCTTTTCCATATGTAATTTTCTTGATTCTAGTTGTGGTCTCTTCTTTTCTGCCTAGAGTAGTTTTTTAAAGATTTTTTGTAAAGCTGTTTTGGTGGTGCTGAATTCTCTTAGCTTTTGCTTGTCTGCAAAGCTTTTGCTTTCTTCATCGAATCTAAATGAGAGGCTTGATGGGTAGAGTATTCTTGGTTGTAGGTTTTTCCCTTTCCTCACTTTAAATATATCATGCCATTTCCTTCTGGCCTGCAGAGTTTCTGCTGAAAAAAATCAGCTGATAACTTTATGGGGATTCCCTTGTATGTTATCTGTTGCTTTTTCCTTGTTGCTTATAATATTTTTTCTTTAACTTTTGTAAGTTTGATTAATATGTGTTTCGGTGTGTTCCTCCTTGAGTTTATCCTGTATGGGACTCTCTGCACTTTCTGGACTTGAGTGAGTGTTTCCTTTCTCACGTTAGGGAAGTTTTTGGCTATAATCTCTTCAAATATTTTCTCAGGCTCTTCTCTCTCTCTCTTCTCCTTCTGGGATCACTATAATGTGAATGTTGCTGTGTTTAATGTTGTCCCAGAGGTCTCCAAGACTGTCTTCATTTCTTTTCATTCTTTTTTCTTTACTCTGTCCCACAGCAGTGATTTCCACCAATTTGTCTTCCGTCTAACTTACTCGTTCTTTTGCCTCATTTATTCTGCTATTGATTCCTTTTAGTGTATTTTTCACTTCAGTTATTGTATTATTCATCTCTGTTCTTTAAATCTTCTAGCTCTTTGTTAAATATTTCTTGTATCGTCTCAGTCTGTGCCTCCATTCTTTTTCCAAGATCTTGGGTCATCTTTACCATTACTCTGAATTCTTTTTCAGGCAGATTGCGTATTTCCACCTCACTTAGTTGTTCTTCTGGTGTTTTATCTTGTTCATTCATCTGAAACATATTTCTCTGCCGTTTCATTTTGTCTAACTTGCTGTGTTTGTGGTCTCTGTTTCTCAGGCTGCATGACTGTAATTCTTGGTTGTGGTGTCTGCCCCCTGGTGGGTAAGGTTGGTCCAGGGGCTTGTGCAGGCTTCCTGGTGGGAGGGACTGGTGCCTGGCCACTGGTGGGTGGAGCTGGGTCTTGTCCCCCTGATGGGCAGGGCCATGTCAAGGGGTGTGTTTAGAGGTGTCTGTGTGCTCAGGACGTCTTTAGGCAGCCTGTCTGCTCATGGGTGGGGCTGTGTTCCCACCCTGTTGGTTGCTTGGACTGAGGTGTCCCAGCACTGGAGCCTACATGAGCCACAGCTGACCCCCGCCTCCCCAGAAGACCCTCCTAGACCCACAGGTAGGTCTGGCCCAGGCTGATACGATGTCACTGCTTTGCCCTGGGTCCCAGTGCACGTGAAGCCGTGTGTGCGCCCTCCAAGAGCAGATTCTCTGTTTCCCCCAGTCCTGCTGGCCTTCCAAGCCAAATGCTTTGGGGGCTCCTCCTGATGCGAGACCCCCAGGCTGGGGAGCCTGATGTGGGGCTCAGAAGTCTCACTCCTGTGGGAGAACCTCTGTGAAATAATTATTTTCCAGTTTGTGGGTTGCCCACCTGGTGGGTGTGGGATTCGATTACACAGCAAAAGCGCCCCTCCTACTGTCTGACTGTGGCTGCTTCTTTGTCTTTGGGTGTAGAATATCTTTTTTGGTAGGTTCCAGTCTTTTTCATCCATGGTTGTTCAGCAGTTAGTTGTTATTTTGCTGTTTTCCTGAGAGGAGATGAGCCCAGGTCCCTCTGCTCCACCATCTTGTCTCCTCTCTGTTCTGTTTATAATTTTAAATTGACACCTATTCTGCTTATTATATGCAAAGCCCTTCTCTAGTCTCCACATCAGAGTCAAATTTGTTCCATCTTGAAGATGTTAAAGAGTTAAGTCAGAATTGCAGAATCTTCAAATGCAGACTTAAAACGGTAGGAGCCCTGCATGAAGAGCACTCGGGTTCAGCCACCTGGCCGCCCTGGCGTCTTCTTCCCCTGGCTGTGCACCTCTGAGTTAGTCGATTTTTAAACTATTTCAATCTCATAAGACAACTTCTTAGTCTGGATCTATATTGCAAACTTTGTAAGAGGAGAAATCTCCTCCTTGTCTCCCTTGGACACAAGATTTAAATGTTCAATTTCTTGTTCGTGAACCATTCTTAAAAGTAACATATATTTACATACTTTCAACAGGCAATTATGACACATATTTAAATTGGCATTCTTAATATCCTTTAGAAATGATGATGTGGTATATTTTGACATGAAGACAATTATTATGTGGTGAAAAAAAGGTAAACTAAGAATTCCAAAATTAAACAACATATGTTGTGTGTTTGTGTGTGTTTCCATTTTTCTTCTTAAAAACACACATACATAAATATGTTCATTTTTAAAAGGTCTGGAAAGCTGTACACAGATACCTTAGCTATAATTTTCTCTGAGTGGTGAAATAATAGTGATTTCACATTAGTTATACCATTCAGTATTTCCTGAAAACTTTCTGCAACATTTATTACTGTTACAAATAGAATAAAGCGGTTTTTGTAAGAAATGTTTATTGAAGTCACAAGTTGATTAAAACTATCGTTAAAAATTTATTAAACATAACTTTTATGTTAAGAAAACAGGTTCTAAATTTAAAAGCCATTGAAGCAAAGGGTTGTAAAAAGGTAGAGGGCTGGTGGGCTTGAGAAGCCTTGTCCTTTACTAAAGAAGTAAATTTGCTGATCCAAATTCCACTGCTTCTATCACTGCTTCTATTTTGTGTGATTTGACAAAAATACACATTGTACTTGTTTTCTTATAAAGAGTCTTAAATATCTCACATTAGAAACCAAATAATTGGAATCCAGGTATGATTAGTGAAGAAAAAAATCTTTTTTGCTCTAAAAAGATTTCACATTTTAAACTCCCATTTGTATTCCAAATAACTTTCAACTCTTAAGCAATTAACTGTTGCCTCATCTACATGGTTACCCAGCTGCTATAATGGCCATGCAATCAGCAAACTTCTATTTTTATGAATTAGTTTTTTTGGCGCTGTGCTAATGAGTATTTAAAGAAATAAGGCAAAGAAAATAAACTTTATTCTTCAAGATTGTTTGAGTGCCATTAAAAACCACAGTGAAGGAGGTAATTTCCAGAGTGAAAAATGAAAATAAAAATTCTTTGGGCGAGATCTTACCCTCTCAGTAAATGAAAATCTGTGTGTAAAAATAAATAAATAAATAACAACCGTAAGGGTCTCCTCTTTATAGGAATTCTTTCAAGTAAAAATGGAGACATCCTGTTTGCTTGTTTGTTTGTTTCTGTATCAATTCTGGTAAAAAGCACACTCCTTCCTGCTGTGGATGCCCTGGGTTCAGGTCTGCCCCATCTCTTCTGTCATCTGTTAGTAGAGTAAATGTGTCTGCACCTACTAAAGGCCAGCCCGTCCTCTGTACCTGTGTTCCTCTCCTCTGTTCACTGTGGGATCGCAGGTGGACTGTGCAGTCTTGACCTGCCCCTTTTCTTGGAGATTCTTCTCAGTGGCATTGAAACCTTGCTTTAGGCCAGTTTTCATCTAAGCTTGGACCATTGGCATCAGAATAACCTGGACACGCAGATTCCTGGACAAACCCCAGACAGGCTGAGCCAGAAAGAGAGGGGGGAGCTTGGAAACCTGCATTCTTCGCAAGCAGATTAACATTTATGAACCTCTCATGTAGCTCTTAGAAACAAGCCGTCACACAAATATCCCTGGATCGTGCATTCCTGTATTTCTCACTTCCTCTTCACAGCAAGTTTCAGGGAGAATCCCCAGTACGCATCCCTGTATCTGTACTCCTCATGTACTTGTCTTGCAGGTCTCCTCATTCTAACATGTGCCCCGTCAGTAAAACATTTCTGAGCATGTCCTCTCAATGTGTATTTATTTGTTTATAAATTATATACATATACTAGTATGCCAGTGTGCTCGATACATTATAAAACAATGCAAAGAGGAGCTAGAAAATAAGTAACATTTTTAATTTAAAAAACGTATTAACACTATATCATTTCAAGAATGTAGACATGTCTTATTTTAAATACTCTTGATCATTTTGTTTGTCAGATCTCAGTAGATTGTGATTTTTTTCGGGGGGGCATTAAAATATGGCTGTTGAAGGGGCTCATACTAAAAAAATAGATGGGTTAGCCCTGCCATTTTCTTCTTGTAACACTCCACATGTGCTTACATTGTAAGTATTAGCCTCAGTGCCTAGAGGTCTTTGAAATCTTTTTTAAGCCAGGTTGAGGGTTAAATTAGTTAAAACCGCATAGTATAATCTGTAAATCCGCTGAACCAGGCACATTTGAACTGCAGAAGTTTGTGGCATCATGGGAGCAGAAGTAGGAGTGAGCGTGCCACTGTGAACCCCTCCACTTTGTGGGACTTTCTTCCCTCAGGATGGCTTCTGTAGGCTGGGAGGGAGCCACCATTGATCCAAATATTAAATATTATAATAAATTGCTTTACTTTTTGGACAAAAAAATAATATAAATAGAAGTAATATTTTCTGTCCCTATCCCAGTGGACCACTTTGTACAGCTCCTTTGGGGCACCTGGCCCACTTCGGGACACCACTTATACCACTGAGTCTCTTAAAACTTGCTTTCCTTATTAATACTGTTACAAAACTTATTACTGAGCTCATCAGTGATCTCCATGCTGCTAAATTTAATGGACTTTTTTCAGTTCATTTTTATTTGACCGTTCGTAGTTTTTAGCTCAGTTGACCATTTCCTGGGTTTTCTCCTATTATAAGTGGTTCAACCATTGACCCCGTTGCTCATATGTGGATCATTCCCACATATTTTTCTACTTTCCTAACTGCCCCCTGACCCCACGGTTCAGTCACTAGGATTTGTTGATTCTACTTCCTACATGTTTTTCGTATCCATTCAGTATTCTACCACCTCTGTCCCCACCCTGGTTTAAGCCTCTGCTCCCTCAGAGTTCGGCAGTGGTCCCCCAGTGAGTCTTCTGAGGCCTGCTTTCTCCCCGCTACAGCTGGTGTCAGACTCAGAGAACAAAAATCTGATCATTTTACTCCCTTGCTTAGGTCTCTTTAATAGCTTCCCATTACAGTGGAAAGAGACAGGGAGGATCTAGATGCTTCCCCAGCCCAACTTCTTGCTCAGCTGTCTCTCTCCATCATTTCCCCTGGGTGCTCTGTGCTCCAGACACACTGACTTTCTCTCTGATCCTTCACAGCATGTTAAGTGTATCCCCCTTTGCAGACTCCCCGGCTACCTACACGTTGCTCCCTGTGACAGAAATGGTCTTCTCCCTTCCCTGGTTACCAGCTGCTTCTCATCCTTCATATTTTACTGCAAATATCATTTCTCCAGGGAATTCTAGTTGTACAGTTACACTGTCCTCTGTGTTTGCTTTATAACTCTTACCGTACATATGAATAAACTGTCTAACCATTATATCCCCCGTACCTAACAGGTAATAAAGGCTCCTTAAATATTTGAGTAAATTAGCATCATTGTAGCAATATTTGTTTCTGTGTCCACAGACTCCCTACTCTGTGAGGATAATGTCCTTGTCTGGTTTGGTCTCCATTATTTTTCCATCATCTAACACACATGCACACACACATTTACACACAAACATTTGTTGACTTCATGTGAAGATTCTGTCGTTTCTTGTTTAATGCCTTCCCCTTCAGACTGTAAAGTGATGATGTCTGTTTTGTGCACCCATGCCCAGTGCTTGATACAGTGCCTGACATTACAGTAAGTATTTGGTAATGGTTTTTATTTTTTAAATTAATCTATCTCTGCCTTTTAATAAACAGGTTAATCCATTCCTATTTACTGTAATTCTAATACGTTTGAACTTACTTCTGACATCTTACTTTGTGTTGTCTGTGTCCTTGTTTTTTTTTTTCTTTTTCTATTTTTGTTTAGATTGATCAAATTTTCTTCCATTGTTTTCCCTCTAAAAATTAGGAAGTTAAGTATCCTCCTTTTAGTCTTCTCATTATTCTCTTTAAATTTCTAATGCAGGTATTTACTTTATATTTTTCTACCAACATCTTACAACAAGACAGGAACCTCAGAAAGGATTTACTGTTCTCCCTTCCCTGCCACCTTTCTTAGATTTTGCTTTTCAATTATTATTATTTATTTATAACAATCGGAACTTAAGTTTAACTAGTTTGTTTGGTTTTTATTTAACTCGTTCCTGCTCTTTTATCCCAGGTTCTACTCCTTGGAGTTCTATTTATTTACTTTGGCTATATTATATTTGGGGGGGACAGTAACTTTTCTAATAATTTTTTAAAATAGGATTTGGGAGTGATATATTTTCTGCATTGTTACATATCAGAAAATGTGTTTATTTTGCCCTTCTATGTAATTAGTTTGCCTGGGTATGCGTCGTATGTTCTCATTTTCCCTCAGTATTTCAGAGATTTTGCTCCGTTGTTTCCAGTGAGACGTCTGATATCATTGAAGGCTTTTAGCATTTTGTTTTTAATCCTTTTTACTGTCATGAAATGTCACTATTACATACCTGGTATAGTTTTTGTTTTTGTTTTCCCATTCACACTGGCTCTTTCTTCAGCTTTCAGAGATTTTCCATTATTTCTTTGAGAAGTTTTTTCTTCCATTTTTTTCTACTCTACTTTCTAGACTTCCTGTTAGCTGGATTTGGGAAGTTTGGGGGTTTATCCTCAGTGTCTATCTGTTCTTTTGTACTGCATCCTCAGAAAATGTCTCAATCTGCTAATTGATTGATCACTTAGCTGTGTTTGTTCTGCTGTTTGACACACCATCTGTGCTTCATTTCAGTGTTTACATTTTTAATTTCCAAGATCCATAGTTTTCTTTCTCTGACTCCAGTGTACTCTTGCATTTCTAAAGATAGACTTTTTTTTAGTCTTTTTCTGTATTTGCTGCCATTTCCACAGGGTTCCTTCTGCTCTTGATTCTAGTGCATCTTCTCAACAATACGGGTTGTTGTAGATTCACAGGGGTCTGAGAGTCCCTGCTAGCCTATCTGTGAATACCGCATGTGGTTTCAGCCACTGTGGGGAGGGGCAGAACATGGGGCAGGACAAAAAAGTGTGTCTCTGAGCACTCGGGCGCTTTGCCCGAGCAGCACCTCTTCTGAGCCGGGGCACTCCTCTTTCCTCTTAGAAGTCTAAGCGTCCGCCCTCACTGCTCAGAGACACACTTTTTTTCTTGACAGTGGTGACCAAAATGTCTAGCTGTTCCTCCCGTGGAGCCCAGCAGCCTTCCTCACGCTCACTCCAAGGCCCCTTCCTGCTCTGCGGGTTCTCAGGCTCCTCTCTCCTTGGGATTATTTTGAGAACTTTTTATTAGAAGTTTTTGTAACCACTCTCTCTAGAGGGCCTATTGCCATTGTTTCTTCCTTTAGTCCATTTGCATCTGCCTTTCCTCTCAGGAATTCCTTCAAATTCCTGATCTCTTGAGAGTAGTCCTCGGTAGCTAATGCGCTATAAAGTTCTAAAAAAATTGTCGTTTACAGGGATTTGAAGTGGAAACAGCTGTCAGATGCATTGCTTAGAGTGCTGTCTTGTCCCAGGTGTGTGGTCAGGAGTTCAGCATATCCCCGTCTAAATATTTATATCCTCAGTAACATACTTTCAGATGAAAATATAGACATGTCTTAGACTGCGATACAGATATGGCTGTCTCCTAATACTAATTTTGTAAAGGTTTTGGGTATAACTATTATATTTCAGTGAATCCATACATTCTTTATCTGTGAAATCATAGAACCCATGTGTTTTTATTATGTTTAACATAGAACCGGTGTTATTATTTTTATAGCATATGGAGAAAAGCTAATTTCATTATTTTCTTTCTGTTAGGTTACTACTGGTGATTCAATCATTCTAAAAGCTCTTCAGTCCAACATTCAGCATGTACTGGTCTATGAGAACCTTGCTGTCCAGGAGAAAGTGCTGGCTTGTATTCCAGTCCAAGAACTAAAAAGGAGATCACAAGAAAAGTTATCTAGAGCTAGAAAATTGGATAAAGGTAGTGGCTTTACATAACCATTCATTGCTAAATACGCATCATTGCTAAATAAATGGGAATGCTGAAATGGTGCCTTTTGCTGTTTACATTGTAAATACGTAACCCAGTTCTATTTGGATTTTTAAGAAGTACAACAATAGTATAATTTTTTATTGCATACACCTCATGCACACTGGAATGTGTATTTGCAGTTTAATCATTGATATGTGATTTTTTTTTCCAGATATAGTAGAACTTTAGTCCATGGAATATGTGATGGCATTATTAGAAGATTTTAATGGGAATCGGAGAAAAACCTTACTCAAAATTAATTCATGTGATTAGACCACTGACTCCCTTTAATAGACAGTTACTGATAAAGAGTGTGGATATAGAAGCCAGCTACCTGGGTATAAATTCAGCTCTGACTCTTACAGTGCATCACTGAGCAAGTAATTTAATCTCCGTACCTCAGTTTCTTCATTTGAAAATAGGAATGATAATTTCAAGAGATAACTGAGATAGTACATGTAAATGGCTCAGAACAGTGCCTGCCACATTCATCAAGCAATAATGATTTGTTGTTTTCATTCATGGTCTTAGGATTTTAGTTGTTAAATGTTTCCAACTTCAGCATTTTTACTTTGAGTTTTTATGTAACTGGTTTTTATCTGTTAAGTCATTTCTTAATACTGTCCTTTCTAGGGGATTCTGTAGTGTTTTTTTGTTGGTTGCCCTAGTTTACAGTAAACATTTTTTTCCAATTTAAAAAAAAATTTTATCTTATATTGGAGTATACTTGATTGATAATGTTGTGTCAGTTTCAGGTGTACAGCAAATTGATTTAGTTATACAGATACATGTATCTATTCTTTTTCAGATTCTTTTCCCATGCAGCTTATTGTAGAGTTTTGAGTAGAGTTCCCTGTGCTATACAGTAGGTCCTTGTTGTTTATCTATTTTATATATAGTGGTGTGTGTATGTCAATCCCAAACTCCCAGTTTATCCCTCCCCCTCCTTCAAAAGCATTACGCTGCTTCGTGTGTAGTGCAGATACGTTTCAACAGAATGCCTCAATTCTTCCTTCCCATCCCTTGAGACTCTGCTGTCATTCATTTCACTTACCCAGACACTGTAATCACTCAGTACATTGCTATTGTTATTATTTAATCCGTTACTTTTTAGACTAAGTAAGAATGAGAAAAATAACAGATTTTATGCTACCTTCATGCATTCTTCCCCCGATGCTCTTCCTGTATGCAGGCCGTCACTTTTCTTCTTCCCGAAGAGCTTTTTTTTTACTGTTTCTTTCAGGGCAGGTATGCTAGAGGTGAAGTCCTTCAGTTTTTCTCTGCCTCGGAAAGTCTATTTCTCCTTCACTGTTGAAGGATAATATCACTGGGATGTAGAATTCTAGGTTGGTGGGGGTTTTTTTTCTGTCAATGACACTTTAAATTTCTATTCACTCTGCTGCCTGCTTGTTCATGAGGAGAAGTCTACCGTAATTTCTATCTTTATTCTTCTCCCACCTATGCCCCTCACCTCCCCCCCCCATCCCCAGCTTCACTCAGGATTTTCTCTTTGTTTTTAGTTTTCTTCAGTTTGCATATGATGTGCATATGTGTAGTTTCTTGGTACTTATCCTGGTTGGTGTTTTCCGAGCGTCCCAGATCTGTGGTTTGGTGCCTTATTAATTTTGGAACATTCTCGGCCATTATTACTTCAGATATCTCTTCTGCTCCTTTCTCTCTCTCTTTTCCTTCTGATATTCCAAAATAGGGTATCCTATTCAACCTTGATTTATCAACCGTTCCCCACCATTGTTAGATGTTCTGGTCCATTTTTAAAATTCTCCCACCATAATTGGATGTTCTAGGTGTTCTGTTCCTTTGTTTGTTTTTATTCTCTTTTTTCCTCTTTGATTTTCAGTTTGGGATGTTTCTGTTGACCTGTCTTCAGGCTCAGTGATTGTTTCCTTGGCTGTGTCCAGTCTACTGATGAGCCCGTGAAAGGCATTCTTTATCTCTGTTAGAGCATTTTCGGTTTCTAGCATTTTTCTAGAGTTTCCATCCTTCTGCTTACATTGTTCTTACATGTTGTCTACCTCTCTCATTAGTGCCCCAAACATATTAATCATAGTAATTTTAACTTCCCTAATTCCAAAATTTGTGCCATGTATGAGTGGTTCTGATGCTTGCTTTACCTCTTCAGACTTTTTTCTTGCCTTCAGGTTTTTCCTTGCCCTTTAGCATGCCTCGTAATTTTTTGTTAAATGTTGGATACGATGTATTGGATAATAGGAACTGAGGTGAATAGGCCTTTTGTGAAAGGTGTAAATGTCCATTTTACTAGGAATTGGACACCGTTAACGACATTGTGTTTAGTGTTTGCTGTGTCAGGGGCTTTGGGTTCCTCTGGTGTTCTTGGGGTCCCTCTGTTGTCTGTGGGCTTCCCTAAGGACCCCTCCTTAGCTCGAGTCTGCATCCTGCAGATGGTTTAGTTGTAATCATCCCCTGTTGTTGTACCGGAGTCCTGTTGGTGTGGTGGTGAGGTGTGGGAGAGGAGCATTCTGTAATCTTAGGGTTAAATCTCAGTGTTTTAGGGGGCCTTATGCTCGGGCCTGTGACCCACCCCCCATAGGTGAGACAGGAAGGCCAGAGGGGCCTAGAGTCAGAGAAGTGCCCTTTCCCCAAACTTACTTAAGCTACAGGTTTGTTGTGAGACCTTGAAACAGTTGTTCCTCTTCTTGAATTAACAGGGTTTTTTGGGTTTTTTCTATTTATAAAACAAGGATGCTTATCAGCATGTGGTCACGGAGGCTCTGTCATTTCAAAGTACTATGGTCCTGTACGTGATGCCTGACATACATGCCTATTTAGCAGGTACTTACTGTCATGTTGTGTGTGTGCTGAGCCCTGCAGAGGAGACATAGTTAGCCATGTCCCTGCTGACGTTTGCCCTGGCATTTTTTCCCTCTAATTATAAAAGTAATACCTGTTTTATGTAGAAAATTCAGGAAGTAGGGGGAAGATAAGCCATCCATAATTTCATCACATCAGAATGCAGCTTCTAAGATTGTGTATACAGTTGACCCTTGAACAACACAGTTTGAACTGTGCGGGCCCGCTTACACGCAGATTTTTTTCTCTAAAGACATACTACAGTACTACATGGTCCAAGGTTGGTTGAATCCGTGGATGTGGAACCACAGAGGGCTGACTGTAAAGTTATACTTGGATTTTCCACTGCGTGGGGGAGATCAGCACCCATAACCCCTGCATTGATCAAGGGTCAACTGTATATCCTTTCACACTTGAAAATATAAGGGCAGGATAATGGCGTTTTAATGTAAGTACGGAAGAAGGAACACATCTTTTCTTTTCTGGTAGAGGCATTGGCAACTGCAAAGGCTCCATGGGTGGGAGTGAGCTTGGCACGTTTAGAGGATGGAAGGAGGGCACCTGGCATAGCAGAAGGAGCAAGACAGAAAGCTGAGAGAGGCAAAGGGGGTACATTAGTTTCCTGTGCTGCTGTAGCAAATTACCACAAACGTGGCTCCTCGAAACAGCAGGAGAGTGCTGTCTCACAGCTCTGGAAGCCAAGGTGTGGGCAGGGCTGGAGGGGAGAAGCTCTCCCTGCCCCTGTCCGCTTCTGGGGGCTGCCTGCAGTCTGGCTTGTGGCTACACCACTGCAGTCCAGAAGACCAGCATCTTCACACCCGGCTCCTCTGCCGCTGCGTCACCTTCCCCTCTGTAAAGTGTCCCACTGCTTCCCTCTTGAAAGGACACGTGTGATTGCATTTAGGGCCCCCATTTAGTACGTAGGATAATCCCCCTGGCTCAGAATCCTTACTGCATCATATCTGCAGAGGCTTTTTTTTTTTTTTTTTTTTTGCCTTGTTTGGTAGGATTCACGGGCTCCAGGGGTTAGAGTGTGGATATCTTGGGGGTTTTTTTTTTTTTTTTTTTTTGCCTTGTTTGGTAGGATTCACGGGCTCCAGGGGTTAGAGTGTGGATATCTTTTGGGGAGCCATTTTTCAGCCTACCACAGGGGCCAGCTGAAAGAACGAGAGTGGCGACTTTGGGTTGTATTCTGAATGAGATGGAAACCCATCGGAGGGTTTCAGTCGACTCAAGCTACCTTGCATTCTTAAAAAGATCACCCTGCTGTAGGGACTCGTTGGAGAAAACAGGATGAGAGTGCTGTTTTTCTTAAAGTTCATTTTTAGTCCAGCATTCACGAATATCTCCTTGTTGAGAAACTTTCATGTTGTACAGGAAAAGCTGAACTCTCCCTGGCAGTCAGTCCTCTACCTCCTCTTCTGCAGGTAACAGCTATTACCACATGACGTGTTCCTTTTCATATCTTTTCCTGTGTATTTCCACCCATAAATAGTTATCTGTAAAAATAAATAAAGTTGCATGGGTTTAATAAAGTGTATCATCTCTCATATATTCAGCTCCGTGGTGATTTTCATTTACTGACATGCCTTGGAAGTCATTTTCCCTCCCCCTAGTGCTCTGTAGTGTGCATGCACTGTTATTTATACAGTTCCCCACTGATGGACACCAAGATTTCCCTGTTCTGAAGGCTGCTGCAGTGAAGATCCTTGTAAAGCATGCCTGCCTACATGAAGGAATGTTTCACTGGGTTAGATATAAAAGTATCAAGGGTTGGGTGATACTTTTATGCTACAGTGGATCCCTGCCAAACAAATTGCCTTCCAGTTTATACCAGAAGTGTCTGGGAGTGTTTGTTTCAACTTAATGAAATTATTGAACTTCTTTTATGGACTTTACTAATTTTTCTAATGGGTTCGGTTAATATTCTTACTGATTTATAGACGTTCTTAATATATTCTGGATACTTTTCTTTGTTAGACTCATTACATTTTTCTCTCAGTATTCTTTAATTTCATTCAGTGTATCTTGAAATTCAAAAGTTACAAATTTTAATATGCGAAAATTACTTTTTCCATTTTTGTTTTTACAGTTGTGTTTTGTTTTCTACACCAAAGTCGTAAACGTAAACTTCTACTGTTACTTTTATAATATTCCCTCTCTGTGTATAGTGTTTATATATATGTATTAGAATGAATGTAGTAGGGATCTGATATTTGGATAGCTACTCGTCCCAATACCATTTGTTGAACAATCCATCCTCTTAGAACTACTTTAAAGGCTAACTTTATTAAATACTGTGTATCACTTAGAAATCTGTCTTTCAGGACTGTTTGCTTTGTTTCATTCATCTCTTTGTCTATATCAGTATCACAATATTTTAATTATTAGAATTTTGTATTTTTTTTTTTTTTTTTTGCGGTACGCGGGCCTCTCACTGTTGTGGCCTCTCCCATTGCGGAGCACAGGCTCCGGACACGCAGGCTCAGCGGCCACGGCTCACAGGCCCAGCCGCTCCGCGGCATGTGGGACCTTCCCGGACCGGGGCACGAACCCGTGTCCCCTGCATCGGCAGGCGGACTCTCAACCACTGTGCCACCAGGGAAGCCCTGTAATGTGTTTTAATGTGCTGTAGACAAATTTATCTCATTCTTAGTCAAAGTTGTGTTGACCATTTTGTGCCTTTCCTCTTTCACATGAATTTTGCAGTTAGCTTGTCAAAAATTTATGAAAAATTATTTTGTAATTTCAGTTGAGATTGCATTAAAGTACAGGTTAATTTGCGGAGAGTTAACAACTTTGAGTTTTCCCATTCAAGAAGATAATGTATTTTGGCCTTTTAATATTCTCTGTAGTTTTTTTTTTTCTTCTATAGTTTTTTATTTTGAAACGTATCAAACATAAATACAAGGCTAATGTATAACAGATCAAACACCTGTGCCCAGCATCAGACTTTATTAGATCTTAGCATTATGCCATATATCTCCTTCATATGTTTTATTATTTTTAATAATAAAATATTAAAGACAAGAATGAGAATCCCCGTATATGTCCCCAAGATTGTTTTCCCCTCTCCTTCTTCCCAGAGATACCACTGTCTTGAATATGGTCGAGAGAGAGATCTTTTTATTTGATAAAGTGGATATAATAATATATGTCATGCTCACTTGCTAGGGTTGTTTTAGATAGATAGATAGATAGATAGTACACATAGTTGTGCTTTTCTGTACTTTGTGAATTATATTGAATGATGGTGAATTATATTGTGCACTTGAAGCACTAATAGAAAAGCTAATAGGTTGATTTTTAAGGTGTCCAGAATTCTGTGATTTCTGCCTGTAATACTGTGATTGTTTCATATTTACTTGTGAATATATCTGATAACAAATATAATGCAGTCATTTGAAAATGTTTTCCAAAATCGGACTTACTTTGTTACCTTCCAGGTGCTTCAGGATCAACTCCAAACCGTCAGTAGTTCCCTGAGAGGTGTTTGTATTCAGCATGGTTTTGGTCAGAGGATGCAGTAAAGTCCCACTGCTTTGAATGTGCAGTGGATTACGTCATTGTATTTCAGCCTGCTTCACAGTACACTGACAATTCTGTCCGCATCCTATTTGTGAAGACCTTTTAGATCATCTTCTGTTTTCATATATTTCAGCTTCATATTTGAGGATAAAATGCACGTGGATGTTTTTAGTTTTTTCTGCTTTAAATCTTACTTGGTTCTGTTATAACTTCTCAGGTACTAATGTAAGCGAAGAGGACTTTCTTTTGCTGGAGCTTTTACACTGGTTTAAGGAAGAATTTTTTCACTGGGTGGATGACGTTTTGTGCAGCAAATGTGGTGGCCAGACTAAGTCTAGAGGCGAATCATTGTTCCCCAGTGATGATGAGCGGAAGTGGGGTGCAAACAGAGTGGAAGATCATTACTGTGACGCCTGCCAGTTCAGCAATCGGTTTCCGAGGTGAGCATCCCCTGGACAGTGAAGTCAGAATAATCTCTTATTGGGATATGGTTAGAAGAGAATTTTATTAAATCAACTTGTCATCTTCATTTTAGTTATCAGAAGTACATTCCTCTAGGACAGGGGTCAGCAAGCTATGGCTGACAGGCTCAATCCAGCCCACATTCTATTTTTGCAAATAAAGTTTTATTGGGACACATCCATGCTGCTTCAATAGCTTATGGTCTGTAACTGTTTTCACATTACAGTGTCAAGAGTTGCATACTGGCAACAGAGACCATATGGTCTGCACAGTCTAAAACATCTACTGTCTGGCTTTATATAGGAAATGTTTGTTGACCCTTGAATATAAATTGGGTGTAGTCCTAGCAACTTAATGCTGTAAATCTTGTATTTTTACTCTTTTAATACATAAATTTTAACTTTCTGATAACAACACATAAAATAATGCTAAAACATTAGAATAATAGTGATCATTGTGATAGTAAATACAATGCTGTACTCAAAATCATCAGATGGAAATATGGAAGGTGAAAGTATAGTATAGGACCATCTTTTTTTTTTTTTTTTTTTTTTGCGGTACGGGGGCCTCCCACCATTGCAGCCCCTCCCATTGCAGAGCATAGGCTTTGGCACGCGAGG
>NW_006792323.1:1437889-1455820 GCF_000442215.2 Lipotes vexillifer | reverse complement strand
TTTTTTTTGTCTGTTCTGTGTGGCACACGGGATCTTAGTTCCCCGACCTGGGATCGACCCCGTGCCCCCTGCAGTGGAAGCACTGAGTCCTAACCACTGGACTGCCAGGGAAATTCCCTCATCATATTTTATCTTGAATGATAGAAGTTTAATTAGGGGCCTCTGCTACCAACCTAACCTACCCTCATATCTCTAAATTTAAACTAAGGGAACTGGAACTTTTCTGTTCACTTTTTCCATCCTTTATTTTATAAGTCTCTTATCAGATGTTCTTAATTGACAGTACTTGTAAAGTTTGGTTGTATCATCAGGCAAGAAAAGATATCAAGTTTTTGAAATACCTGATTTTGGGGGCTTAGGGACTCAGTTCCGCCCTAATGAGGAATCAGTCCTGTGATACACAGAGTCTAAGATAAACAGAATCCACTGTCCAATAATTACCTAAAATAAGCGCAGGTTATTTTTTCATTCAGCATATGTGTGCACAGGTACTTTGCAAAGATTTGAAGATGAAAGATGTCTGAGATTAAATCCTGTCCTCATAAAGTCTAAGCAGTTGGGTGTAGACTGATAGTGCGTGCACAGGGAGACAGGCTAACAAAGGTGTCTGTACCGAGCGTTGTCCTTTTTCCTCCTAACCGTGTGCTTGTCTTACTGTTAGCTGTTCTCTGGGTAGGGCTGGGAGGATGAACACTATTAATCAGAGACCAAGCAGCCTTTCGAGTTGGCATGAGTGTGTTTAGAAGATGGAGGCGTAGGATGCTCTAATCCTGCTGCCGTTACTTCTTCATGTTAATATGCAACTTTTTCCAGTAACTACCTTACCTAAACCGTAAATTCATTTAACTTAGCTCAAGCAAGAGCATCTACTAGATTGAAGACAGAGAGCTTGTCATTGCAGATACGGTTCATTCACAGCTGACATCGCTGCTCAGCTGGGCACTTTTCCTGAGTAGCTTTATTAGCTCAAAATCCTTCTCAACACAATACGCAAATTTTGATGTGCTTCAGCTTTATGATAATTTTATAACTGGAGTAACTTTTTAAAAGAATGTTGCCAACACATTTCAGAACACAACTTGCAAATTAGCAAACACCTTTAAGTAATTCAGCAGAATAAAATTTCAATCCAAATGGTTGTTAGAAAGAAGAATAGTATTTTAAGTAAAACTGAGTTCAACTAAGCTTTAAAATCTTTCTTGAGTTATTTGTTAAAGTTGTTTACCTTTGAAGTACAATGAGCTAATTATACCACTTGTTAGAGTAACACTAATGCTTAATGCAGATTTCCTAGAGAATCTGCCTGTCCAGATCCTGCCTGTCCTTCAAGGCCCAGTTCAGGATCAAGCCCTCCTCCCCGACCCCTCCCCCATGACACTAATTCTGACCTGTCGTAGGGTTGGTATCACATTCTGCCGTGTATTTAAATGCTTTGTGTTCTCTCCTTCCCTCTCTCAGGACTGTAAGCTCCTTGAAGGCTGTACCACTGTTGAATCATTTTCCACCCAGGATTCTAGCACAATGCCTCACATATTCTAGGCTCTTTAATTGTTATTTAGGAATATGAAGTTAAGAAATATTACTGTTTAGCACAGAGGTAATATAAATTCTTCAGAATGCTGGATTTCTATAATGAATCGAAGCTTTTTGTTGTTGTTATTTTAAACCAGGTATAATAATCCCGAGAAACTTCTGGAAACAAGATGTGGACGGTGCGGGGAGTGGGCCAATTGTTTCACACTGTGCTGCAGAGCCCTGGGCTTCGAAGCCCGCTACGTCTGGGATTACACAGGTGCGGACGCCGTGTGGGCAGAGGCCAGGGTGGTCTTGCTGACTTCAAGATGGGGTGTACAGTCCCGCCTTGTCAGTCTGTGTTTCCATTTGCCTTCTGTAAATAGCAGTAATCCCAGCCTCGTGGCGTTTTTGTGTTTTTGGTTTTTTTTAATGGGGATCACAGGATTGTTTTTAGTACCGCTAGCATTTTGCCTGGTACTTTACACTATAAACATTTTTTATTAACAATTTATCATGACATTTTAGTAGTGCTGTTTCTCTATGGATAAGAACGTGTGTAATAATGTTCTGTAGAAATCTTCATTTTTGTAGAGATTAGTGTAAAAGATTTAGTAATCTTAATATACAATAAAATATAATAAAAGGCATGTGAGATTTATATTGTTCTTATTTAGTTATAACTTGTGTCACATGTTAAAAAGTTTTTCCTCTTAGATTTTTTTACTTGTGTTTCTGTTATTTTCTTAGGATAAAATGAAACCTTCACTTAATAGTGATTGTTCTCTTAACAGTCAAATAGAGACCATCAGTAACCAGACATCCTCTGTTAGACCTCTGCTGGCCTACAGTTCCAAAGTGGAATTAACTCCTTCACATTAGCAAACTCTGTGCATTAGTTCTGTGGTTTACGTGCTGTTGTTCAATGTGTTTGCCCTTTTCAGAGTTATAGCTCACATTATTTTTAATTAAGCCTAAAACTGACTGTATTAAAGGAGATTTTCCAAAACAATTGCAGGGATTTCAAAGAGAGAGAGAGGGACTTCCTTGGCGGTCCAGTGGTTAAGACTCCATGCTTCCACTGCAGGGGGCACGGGTTCGGTCCCTGGTTGGGGAGCTAGGATCTCACATGCCGCAGGGCGCGGCCAGAAAATTTAAAAAGTAAAAAAAAAAAAAAGTCATCAAGAATTGCCCCTATTAAAAAAAGAGAAAGAGAAATTAAAGCAGATGTTCTAGAGTCTTGTGTGCCACAAAATGCTCACTTGTTAATTAAAATTTAGAATCTTGCATATTATCGTGTGGTTCTCATCTTAGGCGTTTGTATATAGTTATTGGAAGTCTTGGTTTTATAAACTTAGCTTTTGTTTTTCTCCTTCTGTCATGTCTTCGTCTGTCACTTGTGTAGACCACGTCTGGACAGAAGTGTACTCCCCTTCTCAGCAGCGGTGGCTGCACTGTGACGCGTGTGAAGACGTCTGTGACAAGCCCCTCCTCTATGAGATCGGCTGGGGCAAGAAGCTGTCCTACATCATCGCATTTTCTAAAGATGAGGTAGGACGGAAGAGAAAAAATGCGTTCTAAGAATAAATTTTTTTTTCTTTTTTGACAGCCTTTGAAGGTATAATTGACATAAAATAAGCAGCACATGTTTAAAATGTACAATTTAATAAGTGTTGTCATTTGTATATGCCCGAGAGATGACCTTTGCAGCCAAGGTGGTGAACACATCCATTATCCCAGTAGTTTCCTTGTGTTCGTTCTCGCTCCTTCTTGCCCCTCTCCAGGCAACCACGGATCTACTCTCTGAGACTATACACTAATGTGTATTTCCAGAGTTGTATGTAAACGGAATCATATATACTCTTTTTGATGGGGGGGGGTTATTTTACTCATCGTAATTATTTTGAGGTTCCTCCATGTGTTTGCAAGTATCCATAATTTATTCTTTTTATTGCTGAGCAGTATTCCATCGTATGAATGTACCATGGTTTGTTTATCCATTTGCCTGTTGATGGACATTTGGGTACTTTGCAGTTTTTTTACTATTTCAAATACAGCTGCACAAGTCTTTATATGGGCATATGCTTTCTTTTCTCTTTGGTAAATGCCTGCTAGTGGAATGACCCAATCGTATGGTAGGTGATTGTTTAACGTTTTAAAAAACTGGCTCAACTGTTTTCCAAAGTGATGATGCTCTTTTGCATTCTCATCCGCAATATGTGCGAATTCCCAGTTTCTCCATATTCTTGCTAACAGTATGGCCTGACTTTTTCATTTTAGCCCTTTTTAGGAGACGTGCGGTGGTGTCGCATTGTGGTTTCATTTGCATTTCCCTGAGGACCAGCACTGAGCATCTTTTTTATGGGCTTGTTTGTCATCCGTTTCTCTTCTTTGCCCTTTCTTTTTTTAAATTGGGTTGTTCATTTTCTTATTCTTGAGTTTTGAGAGCGCTTCATATATTCTGAATACAAGTCCTTTTTCAGGTATGTGCTTTGCAAGGATTTTCTCCCTATCTGGCTTGTCTTTTTATTCTCTCAGTGACTTTTGAAGAGAAGAAATTGATTAAGTCCAGTTTATCAATTTGTTCTTTTGTGGATCTTGCTTTTTGATGTTATGTCTAAGAGATGTTTGCCTAGCCCGAGCCACAAGGATTTTCTCCTACATTTTCTTTTAGAAGTTTTATACTTTTAGTTTTACACTTGTGTCTGTGATCCATTTTGGGCTAATTTTTGTAGATAGTCCAAGGTGTGAATTGAAATTCATTATTTTGCATATGGATAATGAATTGTTCTAGCACCGTATGTTGAAAAAGTTATCCTTTTCCACTGAATTGGCCTTGTACCTTTGTCAAAAATCAGTTCTATAATATATTTATATATAATTTATATATTCAGTACAATAAAAATGGAGTGTATTTGTTGAATTTTGTGAAATCGGCTTTTGTAGGTAAGTTATAAACAGCTAAATGTTCTGAAAATTTTATCTCGTAATCACAGTCTTTTTTGGAAGTGTACTGGTTAGAAAATGAATAAAAAGCATATTCTCTTTGATTTTTTTCCCACAGGTTTTAAAATGTTAAACAAAGGACAGCATTTTAAAAATTCTATTTAAGAATTACATGCATTCTAGGTATTTAGCAAATTAATGTTGACGGTTGTAATCTTGTTAAATATTTGTGTCCTATAATTCGAGGTGGTTGATGTCACTTGGCGATATTCTTGTAAACATGAAGAGGTAATCTCCAGAAGAACTGAAATTAAAGAAGAGTTACTTCGAGAAACTATTAATACACTTAATAAGCAGGTATGTGATGGGCATTTGTCATTTTTCAGAGGACGTTTGAAATATTATATAATCAAGAATAGCCAATTTTTTTTTTTAACCCAGTGAAGTTCTTCAAGTAGTAGCTTTATTTTACAATGAAAAATATTTAAATATTTAAATTAAAATTTTTGAGGACTTGTTTTAAGTATTGTGAGGTGGGGGGTTTTTTTTTGCCTTAAATTGTCACATCTCAAAGTTCAGTGAAACAGAATTTCCATATATATACTAGTTGACATAAAAAATACGTTGCCTTATTTTTCGAAGTAATTGTGTCTTGAATATAATTACCCACACACTTGTCCACGTAGGGAAATTTCTGGAACAAGGCACGGGAAGTTGTTAACAATGAGTATTTCTGGGAAGAAGACTGGGGGGTCCAAGAGGGAAGTTTCAGCTTTGATTTTATACCCCTTTGGTAGTACTGAAATTTTTTTTACTATATATATATATATATATATATATATATATATATATATACATACACTCATACAAATACACACACACACACATATATATATATATATATATATATATATATATATGCATATTATTTTTCATGACTTAAAAAACAACTAATTTTGCTGCTGGCAGGCAATTAGAATAGGGCAGGTCACCTTACAGTGGTTGAGATTCAGTGTTTCAGCATGTTCTCCTGTTTTGAGCTCGGCTCCTTGGGCCATTTGATGATTGGCAAATGCCTGGAAGGGAGAAAAGGTGCAGTTCAGTTCACCTCAGTTTGTTTCTTCCCTTGGGATCTTAGCTTCTTCAGGTCGGGCTACCTTTGTAGCTTTGTGTTGCATTCAGACAGCTGTTGGGGTGTGTGTGTGTGTGTGTGTGTGTGTGTGTGTGTGTGTGTGTGTGTTTGTGTTTGTTCCCTGCTGTCCTCCCCTTTCTCAGCAGGACAGTTGGTCTGATTCAGGCTAGTCTGTCACAGCCAGAAACAGAAGCTGCTGCCTCTGTTTTAAACTTAAGCCAGTAAAAGGCATGGGAAGTTGGATATGGGTGTTCAGTGATCTCTTAACATAAAATTTGTAAAAGTATTTTGTTTCCACAGTGTCCTTTCTATTTTCCAAAATTACATGTATGAAAACAAAGTTGGTTACTTCTTTCCAAGACCCTGTTAAAATACAAATGTCTTAATTATATTCATACTTAGAGATGGACCTCTGCATTCCCCTAATCGTTAATGACGTTTTTTTAAACGTGCATTACAGAGGCAGATATCTTTGTCAGAAAACAGAAGAAAAGAACTTCTCCAGAGGATCATTGTGGAGCTTGTTGAATTTATATCTCCCAAAAGCCCTAAGCCTGGAGAACTTGGAGGAAGGATATCTGGGTCCTTGGCGTGGAGAGTAGCCCGAGGTGAAATGGGTCCAGAGGTATTTACTTCATTACAGCCTGATAACCTTCTCACTTTACCACTTCCTGTCCTGTGCCCTTTACGTACAGGAAAACACGGTTGGCCATGACCTTTCAATGAACTTTGCAGGGTAATTATTAAAAAATGTAAACATTTGAAGAGAACCAATAATAGATTGATGTAGTATAATTACATACAAGAGTTAGCAAAGCAGTTAAAATGGGATTTTTCTGTTGTTACCTTACATAAATTTCTAGGGCAGTTATGACTAAAGTACATGAAAACGCATTAATTACAAGTGTACAGCTTAACAGATTTTCACAAATTGTGGTTCCACATGTAACCAGAATAAGAAGTTAGACAAGCAGATGTCTGAATGACCTGAGTTCCCTTCCAGCCACTGTCTTTCACCCCTAAGAGTGACCTTTTTCCTGGTTTCTAATATCATGGACTAGTTTTGCCTGTTATTGTGCTTTATGTAAATGGAATCATACAGGATGTACTCTTTTGTGGACGATTTCTGTCTCCATATTATTTAGTGAGATTCATACTTGTTGCTGCGTGTTTATAGAACATTTATTTTCTCATTGTGGTATAATATTCCACCGTGTGAATATAGTATAATTTATCCACATTACTATTGGGTATTTGGGTTGTTTCTCGATTTTGGCTTAAAATTGTGCTGCTGTGCTATTTACAATAGCCAAGACATGGAAACAACCTAAATGTCCATCAACAGATGAATGTATAAAGAAGATGTGGTACATATATACAATGGTATACTATTCAGCCATAAGAAAGAATGAAGTAATGCCATTTGCAGCAACATGGACGGACCTAGAGATTATCATACTAAGTGAAGTAAGTCAGACAAAGACAAATATTACATGATATCACTTGTATGTGGAATCTAAAACATAATACAAATGAATCTATTTACAAAACAGAAGCAGACTCCACAGACATAGAAAACAGACTTATGGTTGCCCAAATGGGAGAGGGGTGGGTTATAAATTAGGAGTATGGGATTAAGAGATGCACACTACCATGTATAAAAGAGATAAACAACAAGGGTTCACTGTAGAGCACAGAAAGCTATATCCAGTATCTTGTAATACCTATAATGGAAAATAACCTGAAAAAATATATATAGAAATAACTGAACCACTTTGCTGTACAGTTGAAATTAACGCAATATTGTATATCAGCTATACTTCAGGTTTTTAAAACTTACGCTGCTGTGAACATACACAGACATGTTTTCAGTGAATGTGTATGCGTTTCAGATGGGTGCCTACCCGGGAGCAGAATAGCTGGATCGCAGCGGTAGTGTGAGGATGTTTGGCTTTAGCGGATGCCACTGAGCAGTTTCCCAGAGTGGCTGTGCCGGTTTACACCCTCCCCAGCAGTAAATGAGACTTTTCTACGGCTCTGCCTATAGTTGCCTGTCTTTTTCATGTTAGCATTTCTGGTGGTATATAGTAGTGATAGTATTATATTGTGATTATATTATCTTTTTAGTAAGAAATTACTATTTTTCCTGGAAAACAGTTTTTTTTAATTTATTTTTTATTGAAGTATAATTGATTTACAATATTGTGTTTCAGGTGTACAGCAAAGTGATTCAGTTATATGTACATATATATCTATTTTTTTTTCCGATTTTAAATTTGCACTTTGGTGCTGAATGATGAAGTTGAATGTCTGTTCTTTAAACTTTCGTTTATTTATTTATTTTTATTTCTGGCTGCGTCAGGTCTTCGGTTGCCGCATGCGGGATCTTTCTGTTGCGGTGCGTGGGCTCTCCATTGCAGCGCGTGGGCTTCTCTAGTTGTGGCGTGTGGGTTTTCTCTCTCTAGTTGCGGCGCGTGGGCTCCAGAGCACGTGGGCTCTGTAGTTTGCGGCACACAGGCTCTCGAAGTGCGCAGGCTCAGTAGTTGCGTGGCGCACGGGCTTAGTTGCCCCGCGGCATGTGGGATCTTAGTTCCCCGACCAGGGACCAAACCCACATCCCCTGCATTGGAAGGTGGATTCTTAACCACTGGGCCACCAGGGAAGTCCCATTCTTTAAACTTCTGGATATCCTCTTTTGTGAAGTCCCGTTCAGTGCTAGGAAAACTTTATAAAGTGGGAAAAATAATAGAATCTGGGTAATTCAGCGGATGAAAGTGTTTATTTTTTATTACATACTTGCCTGCATCTGGTTTTGGCTAGAAAGTGTTGTTGCTCTGAGTACTATTATATAGTCAAACTTATTTGAAGATATTATCACTTGATTAGTCTCCCAAAATTAAGTAATGAACAACGGAAATGTAATTTCTAGAGTTAGGGGCTAGCATTAAAGCAGTATGCTTTGTAATGGACCTTAAGTACAATAGACTGTCCTTTGCTCTTAGGGAGCTTAAAGTTGACTCACTAGAAAGTATTTAATATAAACGTCTAAGAAGATAAGCAATGAAAAATGCTTGAAAGGAAAATAATCCATCACAGTAGCAGTATCAAACAGTTCCACACAAAGTTTTATATCTCCTTTTTCTAAATTTGCCATTGTTACACCTCATTTCTCTAATAAAGGAATATGTCCCGAAGGGGAGAATTATCTCTAGTAAACTTTGTTTACTTTTAAATTTATCCCATCATCTTTAGCTGGCAGTTAGAAGTGTTGGTTCAGCCATAGAATTACAAGATCTAATTTCAACAAATAATTCAGATCACTGCTGATGCAGTGCAAGTTACAAGTCTAAATTTAAATGAAGCCAATTGAAAAGAGCTAATGTAATTCACAGCTGTGTTCAGTTCAAAATGGGGGTATTTAGGTCTTCGCTTCTTTTTCTTTTTGTGGATGAGTGCGCTTCCTCTTGCATGGCATATACATTGATTAAACTTTAAAAATATGAATTGGGTCCTATGCCCGGATTGTTTTCCCTGATGGACATTTTTTAAATTTCTCAATTATTGGAGACCATATTAGGGCCGTGGATTTAAAAAGTCATTTTCCTCTTTACAAACAGATGTTTGTTTTAAAAGTCAGTCCTAAAAAATTAGGGAACTGTATCTTGAAATTGGTTGGAAAAAGAAGGAAACATTGGTGATATTTTCATAAAGAGAAGTTTTGTCTTAATCTTATATTTTAAAGAAATTATGAAATATGATATATTCAGTAACATATATTTTTCTTTTCCCTTTGGTAATTAGTTATCCTTGGTAAAATAGTAGACAGTGCTACTTTAATATTTTAATTCCATCTGGTTTATGTCAGCACTCTGAAATATCTTTGACAGAGAAGAATTGAGAAGTATTATTACATGCTCATTTTAAAGTGTAGTATACTAATTCATAGTTAGAAAATCACCTTCTAAAAATAATAAACTGCCTTTTTTTTTTTTTAACCTTATCCAGGTTCTGCTAGGGAATTATCTTCTTGTTTATACACTTATAAATATTTTCCTCTTTCCATCTCTAAGATGTTTTATATTCTACTTATTGATCCTTGTACATTTGAAGTTTTTACATTGTGTACTACCTAGTTCCCAATGTTTAACAGGAAAGCATCACCTACTATCTTGATTGATTAGTAAATTGATTAGTTAGAAGCAAGACGTTGATACAGACTAGAGCAGTGGTTCTCAACAGTGGGTGACTGCCTTCCAGGAGACATCTATAATGTCCAGGGACATTTTGGGGGTCCCAGCTGTGAGGGGCAGTACCACTGGCATCTGGTGGGTGAGGGGCCAGGGATTCTGCCGAGCAGCCTGCAGTGCACAGGGCAGCCCAGCCCCGCACACCACACGCTGCTATGCTCACATCTGAGCGGGAGGGGACGTTGTGTCGGTGCCACAGACAGGCGCGGGACAAATAACATCCTCTTCCTCAAACCTGAGATTCAACCGGTGATTTCAGGAGACTGTTTTACATTAAAATAAACATTTACTTCGTAATAGAACGCAAAATTTGCCTGGAATTTTAAAATTTACCTGGTGAAACAAGAGTTTTTGTAGCAATTTCACATGTGCGGAAGATTGTTTCCAGCTATACCTCCCAGGCACCGTCCTCTCTTCGGGCATCAGGAAAGGACTCTGGTGAAACGGCTTTAGGCTGAGGCCTGAAGGGTGAGAAAGAATCACGTAGCTGGAGAGTAGAAGGAACAGCATTCCAGACGGAGGGAACAGCACGTGTCACGGCCCCGTGGCAGGAAGCGGCTGGGCCTTTGTGAGGAACTAAAGAAGAAGTAACACAGTGGGGGTGAAGAGACCGCAGAGAAGGGTGCCGTGGGATCTGGTTGGAGAAGGAGCAGAGGACAAGCCACGTGGGCCTTGGTAGCCTTGGTAGAGGTGTGGCGTTCCTGTGCAGTGAGAGGTCAGTGGAGCCAGTTAAGCAGGAAGGTGAGGGACTTCCCTGGGGGGTCCAGTGGTTGAGACTCCGCACTTCCACTGCAGGGGCCGTGGGTTCGATCCCTGGTTGGGGAACTAAGGTCCCCCATGCCACGTGGTGCAGCCAAAAAGAAAAAGAAAGTGATGTGTCCCAATTTACATTTTTAACAATCATGTTGATGACTGTGTGGAGAGGTTAAGAGTTGAAAGCTGGGAAATCAGCTGTAGGAGAGGATTGCAGCATCCAATTAAGACATGGTGGTGGTAGAAATGAAGTCATGTTGACACAAAATCCGAAAAGTGTAAGTCAGCTACAGTTTATATTTCTTGTTTTCTGTCTAGTAATGTTTGGTGCTACGTCAGCATCATACTGTTCATATTTAGTCTGTAAAATATTTTCCAGATTTTCCAATGGCACCAGTTTTTCCTTTTCAAGTTGAAGGAATCTCTTAACCACTATCCATAGCAGTACCTCTCTATGGATCTGTTTTCTATTATGTTGAAAAACTAATTCTGCTTTCTTTTTAAGAGTAAAGAAACCTTGTTCATCCCCTCTGAAAACGAGAAGATTTCTAAACAGCTCCACCTTTGCTATAATATAGTAAAAAATCATTATGTCCGCATTTCAAGTAATAACCAAACCATTTCTGGATGGGAGAATGGTGTGTGGAGAATGGAATCCATATTCAGAAAAGTTGAAACAGACTGGAACATGGTAACGTAATGCATGAAGCTGTTTAAAACTTCAGTCGTTGTTTAAACAAATATAGATTGGCTTCATTTTTCAGCTGTGCATAATGTGAAAACGGATATCAAAATTAGTTTTAGTAATCCTTAAAGCTGTAAAAGAAGATCCTGCTCTCTGTTTATGAAATGTCCATTCGAAATCTGTGTGTTTATATCAAGAAAGTATCCATTTTCATCAAAGAGGCCGAATATAATTCTTCCATGGGGAAAAATAATCAAGTGTATAACCAACTCATGTGACTAGTTTTTGCATCAATACGTAGAGTATACTGTTATCCACTTCCTTCATAGATGTGTACTGATTGCCTGCTACGGGCGAGCTCTTAGGGACTGTAACCCATTTAGTCCAGAGTCCCAAGAGCTAACCATCTAACACGCTTCTGTTTCATAAGATTGTGGATGATTGAGCAGCGATATTGGTTATTCTGTTTCCTAAAAATAAAGGGAGAAATGGATGGTGGGACGATAGTAGTTCATTATACCAACTTGTACACTGTTGTTACTTGTTGTCTGGAATAAGAGGCTTTGCTTTTAGACTGCTCTCCCCCTTAGGCACACACCAAAAATAAGCTCAGAGCAACTCACATGACCTCAGTAGGTCTGACCATATTATTGATAGGTTTCACTGGAGTGAATGAACTTATAGGCAGCTTTAACTTGCCACCTGAAGAGTGAGAAACTGTTCACTTGTAAGACATAGTGAATAGGTTTAGCAGGTGAGTCACAGATAAACAGATGCTGGTGTTTATGAGCATCTACTACATGCTTATCACTGTACCAGCCATTAATCAGAGTACAGAGGACATACAAAGATAAGGTCCCTGCTTTCTTCCACCCCTCCCCACCCCGCCATAGGTTTTTGTTCTAAACTTACCTCGGTGCTTATTTTGACCATCTTTTTGTATTAAGTCAAGAATGATTTGTAGGCTCATTGAGATTGTAGATGGAGGAATTCTCTTCTTTAGTTAAGGAAGGGCATAAAATATAATACAAGATAAAGTTTAAAACTTCAAGATATGTGTATCTATAATTGACTCTTCTGCTAATGAGAGAGGATGAGCTGCTTCTGGAAAACCATCCTTACCTGAAGAATTGCTCTGAACAGAAAGCAGGAGAGGACAGACATGGCGTTTACCCAAGGACTAGCGTGTGCTGAACTGGAGATGAGGCATGACCACCTCGCGCCCTGACCACCGGCCTGGTGGAGAAGACACTGTGCCGAGGAGCAGGGCTAGTGTGTGGCATGCTCCCGTCCTGCTCCCGCGTTTGCTCATCGGCACACGCGCACCGAGCACCTGTTGTACCCGGCACGGCTCTCACCGCGAGGACGCGCAGGTGAAGGTGCCACTGGTGTCGGCCCTCACAGTCCAGGAAGCGTGAGCAGCCACGACGCGGGGCGCTGTAACAATGACGCCCTCGCGTTGCGATGGGGACTGCGGGAGGCTGGCAGAGCGCCACAGCGCGGGCGCCGCTGGGGCTGCGCGCGGAGAGCGGAGTAGGTGCTCGCGAGGCAGGGCCGGAGCGTGCAGGGCAGGGCTCTCGCTTCCAGACCTCTGAGTAGACTGTCGTGGCCGGAGCCGGGGTGTTGTGTGAGAAGGCTTTACGTAAGGCAAATGAGGTGTGAGGGCCGTTAAGTATGAAACAAGAGCCGACTGCAGCAAAGTTTGTGCCTTCGTATGCTTTTACGAGGGGCGCCATTTTTCAAAAAGCTGAACGAATCCATTCCCGGTTAAAGTACTTCTTAGTAAATGAAGAATGCTGGAATTGTAACTGCGCCCATAGAGACTGATCACTCCGAAGTCATATGTTGCCATTTAAAACGTGAGTTTTTCGCCTAAATCAACCTCTGTCGTTCTGTTCGAGGGCGCCCCCTGCTAGGGATTCTCTAACTCGGCTAAAACTAGAGGCTCATTCCACTCAGTAATCGCCACGCTGGAGTCACGGCGGGTCCCCGGCAGCCCGTCTGTGGGTGATTAGAACAGAACCTTACGCTCTCACAGTGGCAGCCTCCCGGGAGCACGGAGACGCTCTGAATTTTGCTCCTTAGCAAAGACACTGTTCAGTGGTGTCTGGATTTGAAGGGAACATTAAAAGCTCAATCAAGAGTCTCCTTTTTAGGAGGCAAGTAATAACACCCTGATAAAAGTGATGTTAGTGGCTTCCTGACCAGTCTCCCTGCATTGCCCTGGTCCCTTTAAAGATGTTTTTCTGGCTACAGCATGGAGAACGTTTTCAGAACCCCGTTCGTTACTGAGTGCTTTCAGGGTGAGAAGCAGCTCCGGTCTCTTGAGTCTGGCCCTCGCCTTGCACCACCAGGCTGCCCCCTGGCTCTCTGCATGCGCTGCCCTGCCCCCCTCCCCGCGGAACCTCGTTTCTTTCCTTTCTGTGGGACTAACTTATTCTTACCCTTAGGACCTGCGTAAGCCTCATTCCGTCCAGTCCCGGCCAGCTGGTTCCTTTTACCCTGTATTGACTCGTGGCATCATGCCCCTCCCCTTCCTGAAGTTTATTCTACGCACGTGTGTGAGAACCGATTGTCTCTCTCCTACCGGACTGTAAACATTGCCCGGGCAGAGACCTTGTCTTTTCCTACTCACTTCTGTGCTGTCAGTATTCACATGTCTAGCATTGTGCCTGATACGTAGCAAATGTGTAATAATAAAGACGAGTGGATGTGAGAATGAGCGCTTGAGTGTGTACGGCATAAATTCTGCGGCACCCGAGGGCCACGTCGAGCACTGCAGGAGCTCTATTCATTCAGACTGTGCCCCGTGGATGTTCCTCAGTACTTTGCAGTTTTGAGCAGTTTTGTCATTCTCAGTGCCACTAGAGTCACGTTAGCCCTTTCGGGCGCACGGCATGATGTCAGGAATTGACCCCGGCAGCCGTGCGCCCTGTCATACTCTGTGCTCGGCACTTAGGGCCTAGTGGTGAGTTACAAGGCGCACCCAAGGTGAGCTAGGCCTGTGTAGGAGGAAGACACGTAGACCAGCTGTTTCGGTCAGCAAGGTGGGCGCTGGAAGGACGTGGGCTCGTGTGAGATACACGAGGAAGAGCCGCTGCATCTCACGCCGGAGCCTTGCAGAAGAAATGATATCCGAGGGGGTGGCAGAGGGGAGTTTCTCAGAGAGGGGCATGAGAAACAGTGTGCACACGCACAGAAGCGAGAAACACCCGCACCTTCAGAGAAGAGGAAGCAGTCGGGAACGCGGGGAGAGCAGCGGGGAATAAGGCCGGAGGGGTGAATGGTTGTCAGGCCCCAGGGACTTTGATGACCTTGCACTTATGCAATAGGAAACCTTGCAGGAGTTCAGGCAAAGGAGGGCCATCATCACACTGGCCATCCAGAGGCTGCAGATGGAAGAAGTAGGAAGCATAGTCTGGAAAGATGTAAATACAGTGGGAACTGACAGTGTTCACGTTGGACCTCAGTTGAAAAATTGGAATAACCAAAAATAAGATTCATGAGCCAGAGCAGCTTACTAGCATTCGATTAGGGTTTCTTGAAATACAGCTGCTCTGCTGGAGATCTGTAGGAATGACTGACTGCACCGTGAACTCAGAGTTCATCTCAGCAGCCGCGGCAGAATGAGAATTTTAAGTGTGTACTAAAGAGCAGCTTCAAACAGTGCGGTGCAAACTGAACCTCCAGGAAACCATAACAGCCGGCCAACCAGCCTGGCATGTTTCTCATGTAATGAGAAAATCTTTTAAGTGCAGATCTTCCCAAGAATGTGAAATACAGAAAGAAGCTGATGTGCAGATTGTTCACAGTCTTGAGAGTAGTGGTCGCAGCCACAACCCGCAGGACCAGTTTCAGCAGGGTGCATGGCAAGCAGTATAACTTAGATCTGAAGCCACAGATGCACTGGTCTCATTCCTCCCCACAGGTTGTGTGTGATGTGCTTTCATTGTCTATAGATGCCAGAGAGGGGCCAGGGTGGATCACGTACAAATTTAAAAACCCAACAGGCAAAAACATTTGTTGAAGGTAAGTCAGGAAGTTCGGAACGATCAACAGTTACAAAAAGACTTTTTTTCCCCTTTAGAGCAAACAGTTGCCTGTTTGAGAGGTTATAAAGTATTTTTTTCTCCTAAATAAATTATAATTACCGGTTCTATTGGTTTTACACCTAGACAGGACCACAGTTGGAGGTTTATGTAAATCCTGATGTTTTGGTACATTTCAAAGTGCCAAACTGAGTATACATAGTATACTGTGGAACTGGGTATACATAGTGTGCTCAGTTACCATAGTAACATCCTACAGTCTCTAAAAATGCTGAGTTAAATAAGTTGGTTAAAGTGCTACAGACAGAATATGTTGCGTCCAAAAGATGACATGAATTTTCAATATAAATAGGGTCTGCTTTATCTCCATACGCTGTTTCTTTGGCCTAAGAGAACTTTTATTTGCTCACAGTATGCTTAAAGTTTTATTTAAGCATCTAAGAATTCAATGATGAATTCCACCCTATCCTTTAACGTTTTAGAGTTGTAAAAACTGATGCCTTCAGGACTGAAAAATGTAAGTCTTAGAAAAAGCAATTTTCAGACATGTTCAACAGCCATTATAAGCCTTCTGTGACAGTTAAAAACAGTTCTAATTAGGGCTTCCCTGGTGGCGCAGTGGTTGAGAGTCCGCCTGCCGATGCAGGGGACACGAGTTCGAGCCCCGGTCCGGGAAGATCCCACATGCCGCAGAGCGGCTGGGCCCCCACGCCACGGCCGCTGAGCCTGCGCGTCCGGAGCCTGTGCTCCACAACGGGAGAGGCCACAACAGTGAGAGGCCCGCGTACCGCAAAAAAAAAAAAACAAACAAAAAACCAGTTCTGATTAGATTGTCTTCACTTTCTACTATGATCAGGTATTGCTTTTCCATGTGTACCTGTAAGACTTTTCTGTCATGTCTCAAAATTAGAAGCTTTAAGAAGAAGAAAAAAATTTTGGCCCAGACTCACGTGATATAATTAAGGCAGTTCTTGGGGGTAAACTAGAACTTTGAAGTTAGCTTGACTTGAGCCTGTCGTATTTTATATGCCCACACTTTTAGGGGGGCATTTGAAGCCACTGAGCTCTGAAAAGACACAAGACACAGAAGACAGGTATTGAGACATAAATATATTTGCCCGCTGTCTTTCAGTTTCTTCCCACCAGCTTTCTTCCTGTGACCCCTCTGTCTGGCTCTTCTTTCCCAGGTAGCCCCATTTACCAGCCTCTCCTCTGGAGGAGTAATTACATTATGGATAATCCCTAGGTGCCCAGGAGTTTAGTGTTGGTGAGACTAACAGCTCCCTGGCAGCTTTGCTACAGCCCTGAGCCCAGGCTCTCCATGCACACAGCTGCCGGGGGAGCGAGCAGAAGGCACACACGCATCCGAGGTGCTAGAGTGAGGTACCCGGGACCCAAGTGGGGCAGGCGACCGTGCAGACGGCTGGGGTGGTTGTGCAGGACAGCAGCAGGCGCTCTATGTGTTTCTGGTCTGAGGAGTTTTAAATCATCTTCCCTGGAGAGTGATTGTTTAACGGTTTCATTGTCTCCAGCTCACTGATTCTAAAAACTCAAATTAGCCAGCATATTTAACGTGGAGGAAAACTAGGTAGAGGTTGCCGAGCAGAATAGCATATCAACAGCACGCTAGCAGTGACTGACGTTTTACTTGATGGCTGAGGACTAGAATAGTAAGGAATTGGACATTTCCATGGCGGGTGTGTTTCATGTGGTACTGCCGGCTGTTTGCCCCTGAGAAGTAGATTAGCTGTGTCTGAAAGAACGTATGTGTGTGCGCGCGCAAGTTTCTAATACTTAAATACTGTTTATTAAACCCCATAAATCCAGAGCCTGTGCCCCCAGAGCATTTATGATTTGGTTAAGTGAGATAATACAAGCACACCTGAAATAAAACAGTTATATTTGGGTCACGGAGTATTGGCAGTTCAACGCGGGATGCACTTGTGGAGGACCATGAAAACTGCGAGTTTGGATGTCATGCAAGAGGCAGGTACTTGCTGTATGTTCTAGACCAGCAAACCATAGGAGGCAGTGGGAGGTTAAAAACATTAATTAGGCAGTTGCAGAAAGATGAGTGTAACGTCATGACCGAAGTGTTAAGTGCAGTAAGACCGAAGGAAAGTGTTTTTCGTTTTTTTTTTTTTTTTCAAGACTTATTTCAAAGAAATGCATCGATTATTGTGGGAGTTTGGACATTAGGGATAAATGAGTAAAGAGTCAGGTTCTCAGAGGTTCAAGCCTGGGTGAGTGGGCCAGGGCTGTGGACGTTCAGTTTTCACGTCAGCACATTTGAAGAGTGTGGATGAAACTGTGAAGGGAGCTGGACTGGAGGCAGCGGTCAGTCTGGACGTCTTAGGGAGGACATTGACGGTGGTCACAGCACTGACGGTGACGGCCTGGGCAGCATCCTGTTTAGAGAGGCTTGCAGGGAGCATGGACTTTTAACCTTGTAAACCTTTCCCGTTGCTTAGCACTGACTGAGGTATTTGCTTGATTTAGAGGATATGGCCCATCTCACTCTAGGAAAGCTTATCTGAAAACCCAGGCTTAGAAAAGAAGATACATTAAGGAATAATTGCATTTAAAAAGACTCTTCATTTTCAGCAG